>NW_027186304.1:14930549-14930901 GCF_028583685.1 Petaurus breviceps papuanus
CTATCTATCTATCTATCTATCATCTATCTATCTATCTATGTATCTATGCATCTATCTATCATCTATGTATCTATCTATGTATCTATGTATCTATCTATCTATCATCTATCTATGTATCTATGCATCTATCTATCTATCATCTATGTATCTATCTATCTATCTATCTATCTATCTATCATCTATCTATGTATCTATCTATGCATCTATCTATCTATCTATCTATCATCTATGTATCTATCTATGCATCTATCTATCTGTCATCTATGTATCTATCTATGTATCTATCATCTATGTATCTATCTATGTATCTATCTATCTATCATCTATCTATCTATCTATCATCTATCTATCT
>NW_027186304.1:14931001-14948633 GCF_028583685.1 Petaurus breviceps papuanus
CTATCTATCTATCTATCATCTATGTATCTATCTATGTATCTATCTATGCATCTATCTATCTATCATCTATGTATCTATCTATGTATCTATCTATCATCTATCTATCTATCTATCTATCTATCATCTATCTATCTATCTATGTATCTATCTATCATCTATGTATCTATGTATCTATGCATCTATCTATCTATCATCTATGTATCTATCTATGTATCTATGTATCTATCTATCATCTATCTATCTATCTATCTATCTATCTATCTATCTATCTATCATCTATGTATCTATCTATGTATCTATCTATGCATCTATCTATCTATCATCTATGTATCTATTTATGTATCTATGCATCTATCTATCTATCATCTATGTATCTATCTATGCATCTATCTATCATCTATGTATCTATCTATCTATCTATCTATCTATCTATCTATCTATCTATCTATCATCTATGTATCTATGTATCTATGCATCTATCATCTATGTATCTATGTATCTATCTATCATTTATGTATCTATGTATCTATCTATGTATCATCTATGTATCTATCTATGCATCTATCTATCTATCTGTCTGTCTGTCTGTCTGTCTATCTATCTATCTATCTATCTATCTATCTATCTATCTATCTATCTATCTATCTATCTGTCTGTCTCTGTCTATCTATTTATCCATATACACATACATAGAAACTGTAACAAAATTCTTCATGCAGCTTTAAGCTTATAAGTATATGTGTGTGGTACATATAAACATGGCTTTATTCAAAGCAAAATTATCTAATTCTTTAGTGGAAAAAATGTTTTGTAGTGGACATAGTAAATTTCATCCTGAGCTTCTAAAACTAGATAGCAACCTTGCTGATGATCTGGTGCGATGTTAACAGAGAGAAAATTACACAGTTCAAATTGTTCAGTGGAAAAAAATTTTAAATTGTATCAAAGCAAATTAATTTAATTTCTACCTTTCCCATGACAGAAGGTAACATAAACTGGAACCAGGACAAGTATCTACTTATGACTTACCATATGATGGTTAAGGGTTTTCACTGTTGGAGAAAAAAGATGATGGTAGCCAAAATTCCCGCAAGTTGGATAGCACCTATACCTCTTAGTAACCTACAATGATACTTTTAGGCAAAATCTTTCTGAGTTTGATTTGGATTGAACTTCTGGATAAGGTCCAGCTATTGTTACAACTGTCAGAGGATGAAGATTTATCATGCCATGAGTTCTTTTGTGGTGGGTATTCTTCTGAGTAGATCCTACAGATTTGTTTTAAAGGAGATACCTGATGTTGGTCCCAGATAATATAGCCCATGGTATGCCTGTAAAAATAGTGACAAATGGCAAATAAAGATAAAACTTTGACTCCATGGATGTGATAATGTAAAAATATGAATCTTAAATAAGAAAATCTTGGAGAAAACATTCACAAAGACTACAATTTACCTAAATTTGAATCACACATTAAATATTTATATGCTAAGCACTATGAGAGGTGTTGAGTGATATAAAACTACAAATGAAACATTTTCTTCCCTGAAGGCTACTAGGGAGTTACAACATATAAAGAGTTGTAAGACTAAGGATATTGAATAGGGAAAAAGCACTACCAAGGTTGAGGTTTGGGGTTGGGGGAGAGTAGATCAGGGAAAGCTTCATGAAACAGGGCACACTTTATCTGGGTTTTAAAGAAAAGGATAATAAGGCACAGAGGTGAGGCTAATATGGTCTAAGCATTACAGATGGCTTCTGTTAATATGAGGAGGTAGGAGAGATAGCATGGAATTAGGGGAACTACTGGTAATTCAGTTTGTTTGGAATATAGAATTTTTTTTAAAAGGGGGAGTAACATGAAATTACACTGACATAGAAGATTGAAGTTAGATTATAGAAGACGTTAAATACCAAATGTTCTGGAAGGGCCTTCATTCTGTTCTTGAAAGAATGGAGCATGGGGTGACTCATATGTGAACATGTGATTATTTAGTGGAGCAAGGCTCACAGTGCCCTTTGGAGCTGTGTTCATAACCACAGATGAAAGCTGTCTGCATGGTAATCCTGTTGGGTTGCAGGAAATCACTGAAGGGCAGCCCCTAAATAATCCCTGGAAGGGAACTCCAGATGGTCAGGCATACAAAAACTATGTGAACCCAAGGGTATGAGGAGCTGCCTAATTCATTGACACAGAGCAGCTCCACATAGATTTATATAAACTCTTTATTTCTCCATGGCCTAACTCTGGCCTACTAGTTCTTAGTTCACTTAAGTTTTTGAGCTGGTACTTGGCAAGTTACTCTTTCCAAACTTAATGTCTAAGGAAAATTCAACTCCACAAACATTGTTCTTAAATATTTTTATAGAGAAGATTAATAATAATAGTAATAACAATAATAGCTAGCATTTCTATAACTATATGCCAGGTACTGTGTAAAGTTATGGAGGTATGAAGAGGGCAAATCACAGGTTAAGGAGTTTGTTTTACCCTAGTGGTAATGAGGAGTCTCAAAATTTGTAAGCAGAGAAGTGATGTATGCAGTCTTTTACCGTAGGAAAATTATTTTCCCAATTGTGCATAAGACAGATCAGAGAGTAGGATAGACTGAAAGTAAGGAGTCAATCAGAGCAGTATTAGAATCATCCATATTAAAGGTAATGAAGGGGAGTTGAATTGTGAAGACAACTATTATAGTGAATAGAGGAAGATAATGTCAGAGATTGGTGGGAGGGGTAACATTGATAAGACTTAGCAACTGAATGGATGTGAAAAGGGGGTGGAGAGGGAAATATAATCTCAAAAATATAGAAAAACCTAAAGGTATGGTTATTTTAAGGGGAGAGATTACTTCTGTTTTAATGTTTTGAACCTAAGGTAACTATAAGATAGAGGTATAGATGAAGACATAGATATAGAAAATAGTTACTATATATTATATATACATATATATGAATACGCATATATAAGGAGCTATCCAGTATGCATACATGTACACTCATATATATGCACATATGTAATGTGCACATATAATACATATATGTATATACATGCATTCTCATATATGATGGGAGTGTAAGAGATAAAAAGGGCCTGGATAGATAAATTTGCCATGTGGGCACTTTCCTAGGCTAGATTCTGCCACATTCTGTCTCCCAGTGGATTGTGACACTCTAAAATCACTGGCTAATTATTTAATGGAAGACCTATAGAGCATACATCTGGAGCCTTCCTCATTCATCCTGATCTGTATCTTGCCACTGGACCCAGATGGCTCAGGAGTGACTGACAGCAGAGACTGGTGACTTTGTACACCCCTCCCTTACTTATATCTAATGCACTTGCAAGTTATAACATCATTTTCCTGATGTCACGGTCCTCTTTGAGAATGAAGGACAAACAACCCAAAACATGGTCAAGTCTCTTTAGCCTACACCAATATGATCCTTTGTAGCTTCCCTCCAGTTCTTCCAATGGCTTTCAAGTATTTTTCTCTCTAGTCTAATGCCCTTAATTGATGAGTTTAGTGCAGCCTTGTTCTTATTTAATTCATATCTCTGATTCATTGATTCAATCAAGATGTTCCAGGTTATCCTAACTCTTATTGTGATTACTATAGTAAATATGCCTTTTCCATATTAAATCAGATATCTCTGCCATTTGTTTCTGTCCACCCAACAATAAGCAAATATTAAGGTTGTTGTGAAGTGTAAGCTCCGGGATGAATTTTACCCTTTTCCCTTAGGTATCAATGTTTGATCAGAGTTCTCAAAATATGTTATTTTATTTCCCTATGTTTTTTTCCTCCCTATTCCAATGTAAGCTCCTTAATGCAAAGTATTTTTCATTTTTTTTCTTTATATCCTCAGAAATTAAGAAGAGGTCTTGCTCTCAGTAGTAATTTTATAAATATTTGTTGAATTTCAGTTAACAATTCCTTTATCTACATAAAAGTTAAAAGCTTTAACCTCCTGTTATGTAAGATGAAAAAAAAGATGAAGGAAAATCTCCACAGTAGCAGTCAAATCATGTAACTTTGTAAAACTCTTTCACCAGGGAGGCAGCAACTCATCTTACAGCTGAAGAGATACTGTGGATATCAATCATATCTTGCTAAATGTTTGCTAATCTTTTTATTTAGGATCATTTTAAAGAGAAACTCACTTAAAGGGAAATAATTTGTGTTAGAAGAAGATAGCATGTATGTAGAAAGTTAAAATAGGGATTAATTTCTTCTTCCTTTTCCCCCTCCATTTGTAACATGAAAAATAAATCTTGATTTTTCAAAAGTTCACAGAATACTGATATGAGGTATAGTATGAAAACATTCTGACTAGGTAATGTAGAATGGACGATGGGTAACAGACACACAATCAAAGCAGATTGGATTCCCCAATGCTATAAGCAGCCAAAACTACAACAAAATCAAAACAAAAATAAAAGATGAGGCAGTGGTCTAGTTGTCTTGAAAAAGTTGGAAATGTTGATCAGGAAATTATCAGTTCTGATGTTTAGTGTATCTGTGTATATGACAAGTCCTAATGAGTGAATGAATGAATTTAAACAAATTTGGAACAGCATATAAAAGACATGATTATAAAGTTCTAGGTCATAGATATTTCCCATCTGAAAACCTTCTTCTCTGCCTCATTGTGTTCTGAAAGATATTATAAGTGGAGCTTATAATGAAAGTTATATGAAGTTAGGGTAAATCTTACCAAGAAGGAAAGATTTAATGATTAGAATACCAATACATATAACTAATAGGTCTGTTTGGGAGAGGCTTATCATTAAATGACTGGCTCTCAGATAGTGGATTTCTGTGGCCCCAGTAGTCCAACTATCTATCTGGAAGAATATACACATAGATGAAATCATAGTAATTTAAAAATTATCAATGAATTTTACATGTAATACATTTCAAAGTGGGGAGATTCCTAGATGTTAAGGCAAAAGGAAAGATATGGATTTCAATTCTTCCTCTTAACATTAGCTATGTGATTCATGAGCAAATCATTCAACTTCTCTGAGCTTCAAACTCCATATTTGTAAAATGAGGACAGTCATGTAAGTAATATATATTCAAAGAGTTATGAGGACCAAATGATATAAATAGGAACTTGGAATCCTAGGTCAACATATTTAGAACTAGTAGGGTTCTCAGAGACCATCCAATTATAATGCTTCAATGTATAGGTATAACTCTCAATTCAAAGTCGATTAATATGGGACTTTACTCATGGGTAGAGATTAATTACTCCAGGCTCAATACCTGAATGAATGGTTGAATTACTGATATCTTAAGGAAACAAGATCCTGGTCTTCTGACTTCCATTTGAGAAAAAAAAAGATACTGTGCTAAGACTTTGGGGAGATCCTGTAAAGGCATAGACTGTCATTATAAGAGACATTGATATTACATTAATCTCTTTTATATTCACTTAAATAGAACTGCCTGTCCTTCCTTGATTTCTCACATTTCCTCTCTCTAAAATTTATACTAGTTGTGACTAGTTTGAATCTCTTTAGTTTTTAGAGTGGTCAGTATAATATAGTGAGCATATGCATATCTGTGCTGCCATGATAAGACCATTTCACAGATTTAGTAGAATAAAAATTGCAGTGAACGAAAAGCCAATATCAAATTTGTACACAGATATCAACAAGTAATGTAATACTCACATTGTCAATAACAAAATAATGTACCTATTTCAATATAACCTGTAATATGATATATGTTTGTGTGTGTATATATATATATATATATATATATATATATATAAATATTTAAATGCTTCTAGAAAAGGTACGAAAACAGAATCCTCCAAAGACCATGCCTTTCACTTCTCACTAGAGCCCTTTAGGGATATAACTTTCTCTCCTAGCCATAGCCCTTCCTTCTTACCTTTCTCTGTTCCTTCTTTGGATCATGCAGTACTTAGGCACCTGAAATTACATAAGAATGTGTCTAGAGGCACAAGGGAAAATAAACTGCATTTTAAAGGAATCCTGCTTCTTGGGTGATTTTTTTATTATTAATAAAAATAAAATCAATATCAGGTCATTCCCACCCACTTCCAGGTGCCATCTGAGCCACCAAGCTAGCTAGACTTCTAGCCCATTATATCCTGTAAGCTAAACCTCAGAGCTTGCCCCACCTGCATACTTTGCAAGGATTAAAGACATATACAGAGAGGATAACTGGAATCAATCCCATCCTTTATCTAAAGAAAGACAGAATTAAAGTGCTATTGGAGCTGTAAAAAGTGGCTCACAGTAGAAAACAAGTGATTTAAAGCCTTCTCTAAAAGTACAGAAGAGTAGACGGCAAAAGAAAGTAGAATAGAGAAGGAGGTTCCGATAGCCAATTGGTTTCTTTGTTAATGCTTAGCTTACCTCTTAATGTGGTTCACTACTGTCCTGAATGCTCGGATGGAAGAGGAATCTGGCTGCTGTGGTAAGACCAGGCTATGCTTGATAATATATTGTCATGATCACTATCTTCATGTAACTATCTTCAAGGATCATACATTTTATTATACTTGAAAATTGTCATGACCTCAGGATAAAACTGGAATGAACATAGCTGTCTTCTAATCAATCAGTCAATTAATATTTATTAAACACTTCCTATATGCTAGGGACTGTGCCTAGTTCTAGGGATACAAAAAAAGGGTAAAGTCTGCCCTCAAGAAGCTTACAATCTAATAGTAAAAAGCAACATGCAAACAAATATATACAAAGCAAGATACATACAGAATAAATAGGAAATCATTAACAGATGGAAGGCACTAGAAATAAGAGGCTTAGGAAAGGTTTCCTAAAGAAGCTGGGATTTTAGGTTGGACAGGGAGGGAAAAAAAAGAAAAAAAAAGAAAGTTGCATGATAACTATTATGTATTTAAAAGGAATAGCAAGTTGTTCAATGAAAGACTTGCAGTTTCATGTACAATTATCTCTTTTCTATTCTACTATATAATGGAAATGCTGGTCTTATTTCTTATGTTCAGAATAAAATATCTGTATCTATATTTTTAAAGGAAGCCAAGGAAATCAGTAGTCAGAGAAGAGGAATGAAAGCATCCCAGAAAAGGGGACAGTCAGAGAAAATACATGAATCTGAGAGATGGAGTGTCTTGTCTATGGCATAGCCAAGGAGCCAGTGTCAAAGGAGTGAAGAGTATATGTTGGGAATTAATGTATTTAAAAAACCTGGAAAGGTTAGAGGGGTTTAGGTTATGTAGAGCTTTGAATCTTAACAGAGCAATTCAATCATGGAAGCAATTGGAAGTCACTGGAATTTATTGAGTACTCGTTAGAAAAATCTTTTTTTGTTTGTTTGTTTGTGGGGGGAGGAAGGGGAGAGGGGCTTGAGTAGAGAATTGGAGTGTAGAGAGACTTGATGAAGGTAGACTCACCATTAAACTATTGTAGTAATCCAGGCATGAGGTGATGAAGGCCTGCACTATACTCTTGGCCATGTCAGAGGAGAGAAGGGAGCCTCTTTGAGAGATTGTTTCAAAGGCGACATCAATTTGAGGTTACCTTAGTCAATATACCTGGATGGGAAAGGGCAGAGAGGGGAGAATAGCTCTGGGAATTGGCAGAGAGCCGTGGAGGGTGGAAGAGTACCTTGAGCCCACACATACTCAGAAAGTGAAATGAAAGTAACATCAGACTTCAAGGCCATGGGAAAGGATTAGAAAGACAACATGACATTTAGCAATACCGATACAGCTGGGCAGTGGGGGCATATCAGGGGCAATCTAGTGTTCATACAAAAATAGTGAAATTAAAACCACATATATGCAAGTAGGCATAAGAATGCAAGCAATTAGCAAAATTTGGCAATGTAACAGTGGATCCATCAAGCACATATGGTACGCATTTGGGTTATAATTGCTATTGAATACACTGCATTACTATGCAAAACTAATGATAAAAGCATACGGGAGGGCCTACTTTTGGAATGAGAACCAGGGAATCAGGTGATAAACTTCAAATAAGTAGTTGCCATGCCAAATCTGCTTTCACACCCATGTATGTCTCAGGATGACATGATCCTGGCTAATAGAAATGCTGAAAACATCTTTTATGCACAACGAGGGGAGGAGATCTCTCTTGGAGGCAGAGTGCTCCCAGTGAGGAACTCCTCCTTCCAAAGTACATCAGTATGTTCAAATTGTATCTCCCCCTGATTCTAATTAGCATAGTAAGCTTATAAGTAACCAGTATGAGTTAACAATAGCAAGAAGTAAGATTTCACTTACAGAATGTCCCGTACATCAAAGGGGCATAATAGTTATGTGCAAACTGTTTCATAAATTAACTAAAGTCATGCTAAATCAATGGAAGTCAGTTGGGCATTACTGTAAGAGTCCATTGGTCCTGCTCACTGCCTATGGTCTGTAAGCTTTAGATAAATTCCAGACATCTGAAATGAAGCTAGCAGAGCCCCAAGTATTGCTGGTAACTTTAAGATGATTCGGACATGTTAATGAATTAACCTGAGGTGCCCCAGATAAGAGTTAGCTTGATTCCTATGACCCAATAAAAATGAGAGCACCATCTTCTGTTTGGTTCCCCTCATTCTTCATCAGCTACATCTGCTAAAGGTTCATGCTTCCTGAATGCTCCCAATTCAGTCCATAGCTATGTGACTCTCTTCCCCATTCTCTTCCCCACACTACCTGCGTTCCTCCCCTGCCTCCAAGCTGTCTGCCTCTGTGCTATCCCTCTACAAGTCTCCCAGCCCCGCACCCCCTCAGCAGCAGCTACCTCTCTGCCTCTGTACTTTCCGTGCCTTCTGAAAGTGACTGAAGCTTTACTCCCCAGTTGTTGTCATTGTAATATCCAGGTGAGGAAACAAAGAATCAGTCGAGCCAACCCCCAAGTTGATTTACAGGGACCCCCTTGCTGTCCCATTATCTTATTCCATAAATTAATTAGTAACTCATTTAGGCACCTGCTCTATGACTTTTTGTCTTATAATCACTTGAAGGCACTGTGAGTTTAAGTGACCTATACAGGGTCACATAGGTCGTATCTGTTTGTATCTAGACCAGAAGTCAAGTCTTCTTGAATCTGACACCAGTTTTTTGACCTGCTACATCACATTCTTTCCATGGTAAGTAACATGTTGCTCACTTAATACTTACTAGGTCATCCACAATAAACAATAATATATACATAAAGTCAGATCTAATTCACCAATTGGTATAGCCCAGGTATGCAATGATTGTTACCTTATTGGCTCAATTCTTGACACCACTCATTACCAACTTAAGACTAACATTAAATCTCTCCCATTGATTGCTTCTGCAGCAATAAGATTAAGGGAAAAATTTGAAGAATTTCTCCCAGGTCACACCTGTTACCATTTATAGACTTCTTCCTCTTCTAGATCTCCAACATCCTAATTTCTTTCTTTCTTTTTAAAGCAATCAGGGTTAAGTAACTTGCTCAAGGTTACACAGCCAGTTATTTTGTGTGGGTGTTAAGTATCTGAGCCTGGAACCGAACCCAGGTCTCCCGACTGTGGGGCCGGCGCTCTTACTCACTACGCCACCTGGCCGCCCAATCCAACATCCTAATTTCAAGACAAGACTGTAGGAACAAGGGTAGGGATAACATACTCTTGGATGCCATAGAGCCCTCCCACTGTTTCAGTGACCTACTTTCTTCAAAAGAGTATTTTTAGGTCACAGAAAATAAAGACAACACATTAGCAAACCTAAAACCATGCAAAAGGAGGCCAACTCCAGTGCCAGTCTGGAAAGGCCAAGCTCTCTGTTACAAATAGCTGTGCCTCAGAGAAAAGCCTCAATGGAGCAATTTCCTTTTTTTTTTTTCCTTCAGAGCATTCAGTTGTTGCTTCTTACTGCAGTATGACACTTCTTTTCCCTTCGTCTTCCTTATCTTGTTTTTGATAAGTCACCTGAAGATTCAACTCAGCCTGTATTCTGTAATTACCAATTTCCAACCATTCTCCTTCCTCCCAATATTGGCAGGCTGGCTTTCAGGTTTTGACTGCAGTCATGTATAGCAAGAACTAATATATATCAAATAATACTGCTTATTCTGTCCCTGTAGCCCATCCCTACCTTTTCAGCACCAAGCAATCAACTTCCTATAGACAGAAAGGCTTTTAGAGAGGATAATGCCAGGAGACTTCCAAGGTCCTTTCTAGTTGAAATATTCTATGATTCTATATTATCGACCTCAAACTCCTACCTATTGCAGCAATCCATTTTGTAACATCCAAGACAGATGGTAGCCTAGCCTCTGTTGGAACAATTTCAGTGAAGGGCAAGCCACGAGATCATAAAAGAACACACTTCATTATTTAGAACAGCTCAGCTTATTAGAAAACTCCTCCCTATGTACCAGTGCTGATGTGGAGAGGGCCAAGCAAATCATAGAAAAAGATTCCTCAGCTCCTGACTCTCTGATCCTCCTTTGCTTTTCTAATTTTAGCTCTGAAAATAGTAAGTTCATGAAAGAATGTGTCAATTTTCCCAAGGCTTCTATTTTCATCTCTGTCCAAAACACTCCTTGGTCACCACTCAACTATATATATTGTGTTCCTCATTGGAGTTTAAGCTTCTTGAGGGAAGATGAAGGCGAGGGGGCCCCCTAAATACTTCCATATTCTTGTAATAGATAGAGCACCAGGTCTGGAGTCAGGAAGACCTGAGTTCAAATTTGCCTGAGACACTAGCTGTGTGACCCTGCCTGGGCAAGTCACTTGAACTTCTATGTATTTCAGTTTCCTCAACTGTAAAAAGGGGATAATAATAGTACCTACTGCTCCCCCCACCCTGGGGTTTTGTGAACATCAAATGAAATTATAATGGTAATATACTTAGCACAATTCCTGGCACATAATAAGCATTATCTAAATGTTAGCTATAATTGTTATTATTTTTAATAATAATAATTATTATTGGCTACAAAATAATGAACTGCTTTCCCTAAGTGTGTGAACAAAGTTATCTCATTTGTATGTGTATGCATGTATGTGGAGAACATAAGTAAATTTTAAAATAAGGAGTGCTCATATTTGTGAATATTCCAACTGATGTCTTTTGGCACTTTTCATATTGCTCGTTACTCATTGAATAGTCAAGATCCTCCTCTCTTGGCAGATTCTTATGCTTTACACTTCATGTTAAATTCTTCCCTCATTTTTAAAATAAAATTTTATTGATAGCTTTTGCTTTTTAGATCATCTGAATTCCTCCCGACATCTCTTCCATCCTGCTTCCCAGAATGCCATCCAATATGGCAAATAATATTTTTTAAAGAAAGGAAAGAAAAAGTGGAAAAAAAAAGAAAAAATAATCAGCAAAGCCGATTAATACATGGACAAAACTCTGAAAGCACATGAATGCGCCATACTTATGGGCCTCCCAGGTGGGTAAAGCAGTGGGGTGGGGGATATTGACTCATGGCTCTTCTTTGGAACCATGCTTGTTCTTTATAATTTTGCAATATTGACTTGTGACTTCTTTAGTTGCTGATTTCCCCCCCTGTTATAATAATCTATAAATCCTGAGCTTTTGGGGCCCAGTACCAAATGGGGGGATGGAAGAGGCGCTGTTAGTTCCAGCTTTGCCACTTAACCTTTAACCAGAAACTAATAAATTATCTTGTTTTTTCTTAATTTCTTCCCCTTCTTATTGTGACTAACAACACCCATATCACCTGACAGAATTCTTATAAAATAAATGCTTTGTAAACATTAAAGTACTATATATAATATTATTTTAATTAAAATAATCTTTCAATTTTTTGGTTGACATGTTTTTAATCACATAAATTTCCCTCTACAAATGTCCTTCTCTCTTCTCCTATAGGATCATCAACTAAAATAAAGTTGTTTTTTTTTTTCAAAAAAAAGAGAAAGAGGGAAAAGAAAAATCATCAAAAACAATTAATAAAGAAAAAAAAACTTACATTATATGCAGTGTTCCCTATGCAAGAATTCCTCACCTCTTCAAAGGATTGTAAGGTTGGTGTTTTCTCACATGTCTTCTTTGGGGCTTCTTTTATTTTTTTTTAAACAATTGGGGTTAAGTAACTTGCTCAAGGTTACAAGGCCAGTTATTTCTGGGTGTGCTGCTAAGTATCAGAGCCCAGATTCGATCCCAGGTCATCCTGACTCTGGGACTGGTGCTCTTATTTGCTATGCTACCTGGCTGCCCCTTGGGGCTTCTTCTTGGTAATTTTCCAACATTCATATTGTTCTTTTCATTTACATTGCAGTTGTGTATATGATTTTCTTCTCAGTTTCACTTATGTATCATTTTGTGTCAGTTTTTCCATACTTGTCTTCATTTATCAGATTTGTTATTGCTTACACCATGATAGTAATCCCATTTTTGCATTTTTCCCAGGTTACTAAGTGTGGGCTGCCATCTCAGGGTTATATTGATTTGTATTTCTCTTATAATTAATGATTTTGAATGAAAAGAGTGTCTTTTAAAATATGAATAGATACAAATAAGTCAATGTGTTCTGCCCAGAGGGTAACTTAGTAATTTTGTGGGGGACCCCTAGAGAACATTTTTTACTTAACTTGAAAGAATTACTCCAGTGGTGGAAATTTTAATGATCAAAACATTTGGGAGCAAATGAGGCTTTGGGTCCTCTTTTACTTAAATTATGTATTGTGCTTGAACCATTAGATTCATCTTTGGTCTATCATTTGCTTCATAAGATTTAGAAACTTTCAATTTAATAATACTTGGCAATTTGCCTCCACATTGTCTGGAATTTAAACATAAGGATTAATTTAAAAAATATAATTTTGAAAAAAACATTTTAAAACTTACTAGAGAGAAAAATGGAACATACAAAAAATCAGAAATGATTTCTAAAGTAAATACACACATAACTCAGGGAAATTTGATATTATCATTCCTATGTGGTGCTATCTCAACCTACTTTGAATTAAATTCCCTTTCCTCAATTCCTAAAGGAGTGGTAAACTTAACTTTACCAGGTAATTTAAAGAGACCTGTATAGTAGACCTTTGGCATTTTCACTCACTTATATTAGGAAAACCCACCTAACATTAATAATGCTATCTTTAAATTTTACCTGCTGTGAAGACCTGTATACTTCTTCAATGAAAAATATTTTCATTTGGAAGTTGTCACACACACACATACATATACACACGTATACATATACACACATATTTATTTGTAGCTGTTTTCATGTGCATAGGTATTAGCAAGAGGATGAGAGAAGTTCAAAAAAAAGATCTATTTTGAAGCAAGACAGAAGTAGCACAGACATTTCTTGGAAAGGTGTCAGATTTCTTTTATTTGTCATCGTATTTTATCCTCAAATCAAGTTAATGCTTTGAATATAGCAAACCAGTCATAATAATTGGAAAGCTACCATTATGTCTCAATTCTCAGAGAAGCCATTTCATAAAAAATAAATGAATAAGGCAAAAACAAGGCATGCATGCATAATACCTCATGAACATGGTAACAAAATAGTTCATTGTGACTTATATTTATAATGAATGTAAGTTCCTTGGAGACAGGGACTGTTTTTTTTTGTTTTTGTCTTTAAAATCCAAAACCACAGTGCCTGGTATTGCATGATAGGTATATAATGAATCTTCATTGAATGTATGTATGAGTGAATAAATGACCTGGATAATACAGCTTATTTTCTAATTTAATAAAATTCCATTCAGTGGACAAGTCACTAAATCTCTGTTTGCCTCAGTTTCCTTATCTCTAAGAAAGGGATAATAATAGAATCTACCTCCCAGGGTTGTTGTGAAGGTCAAATGATATAATAATTGTAAAGCAATATGGTACATAGGCACTATATAAATTTTAGCTATTATTATTATTATTAATATCCCAGCATACAAATATTATTCTTGAACCACTTTTATTTAAACATGCATTTTGAGGTGTTTAACATGTTGTTGTTATTGGTCTTTTGTTTCTAAATAGGACCAATGGCATTATGGGGCGAGATCTTAACTTGTGTGTGTGAATTGGGTTTAAATGCATCAGAGTTGAACAAAGTTATCAGCCTTACTCTCTCATCTAGAGTCATCAATGTCTGGTGGCAAGAAAAAAGTCATGGCCCAGGATGCAGGGGATGACCTTGATATCTTCAATGTCTGACCAAGCTCTAAAATTCTCTTAACATCCCCAAAGCACCTGCTTCAATAACCTTCATGGTGATTGGAACAGATTCTTCTCATCTGTCCATTCTACATGAGAACATCTTCACATACTTGGTAGAGCTATCCCTTTAACTCACTGATGGGTTTGAGACCTGTTGCTTAGCCTCAATCTGGTTTAGCCCATCTGCTGAGATGTTTTATTGGGGTGTGGCTACTGTGCATGCTACAGTTTCTTGGAGCTACAGGTAAGAGCTGGGCAGCAGGAAGACACCAGAAGCGGATGAGCAGCCCTGAAAAGGTCTTTGCAAATCTTTCCATCAGAAGGTGCTAGTTCTCACTGAACATACCCCACACCCTACTTAACCTTTAATGTACTGAACTATCTCCATTCTCTTGTCTAGTCCCTATTTTGACCAATAAAATTTTGTTACCAACAGGTAAATGTTTAATGAAAGTTATATTTGCGGTTACAGAACAGATTCAAGTTTCCCCCCCCACAGGAACAGAGGTTGAAATGTATTGTCTTTATTAAGAAGATATTAAGCCTTAGAACATTTCTAGGTCTGTACTGTGTCTATGGCATAGAATGAGGGAATTAACCATTTTGCATAATTTATCTTTAAGCACATGGCTTTATTTAATGGTCTTAACCTGATTTTTTAACAGCTATGTAAAACAAAACAATCAAGCTAGCTCTGAACTGTTTGTTATCTACATCACAGTCTCATAAGATCATAGCATCGTATACATTTTAGAATGCATGCATGAATGAAATAAATTCCTTGACTATATACAGAAAACCTAATTTGTAAAGTAACATTCACAGCAATGCATCTTTTAAATAAAAATGAGTAAACCAATTCCCCTGATAGTGCATGAGGGAGAAAGGTTATTTTCAGGCTGAATGGTAAAGGCTGACAGTCTTTATATAAAACACTGGTGCTCCATCAGCCAGCAACACTGCATTCATAAATGGAACCATTGGTTACAACAAGTAGAGAAGTTCTGAATGCTGTGGATAAATTTATTTACCTTGATGGTGTACTTTCTAGGGATGTACACATTGATAATGAGGTTAACGCATTGCCAGAGCTAGGTCAGTATTTGGGAGGCTCTGAAGGAAAATGTGGGAGAGAAAAGGTATTAGACTGATTACCAGACTGAAGGTCTATAAAGCTGTTGTACTGCCCTTGTTGTATGCCTGTGAAACCTGGACAGTATACCAGCACCATGCCAGGAAATTGAACTGCTTCCATTGGAATTGTATTAGGAACATTTGGGAGATCCCAGGCAGGATGAGATACCAGACACTGAGGTCCTTTCATGAACTAAACTGCCAAGCATCAAACTGCAGATAGTGAAACTCTGATGGACTAGCCATGTTGTTTGAATGCCAAGTGTATGCTTACCTAAAAGACTATTTTATGGAGAACTCACACATGGCAAGACCTTACTTGGACACTCTCAAGGTCTCTTTTAAGAACTCTGTAGTTGGTTGTGTGACATGGGAGACACTGGCACAGGACTACCCAGCATGGCATGCCCTCTTCTCTCAGAGAAGTTGTTATGCTCTATGAGCAAAGCAGAACTGAAGTAGCTCAAAAGAAACATGAGACACACAAATTTAGAGAGTTCAATAGAAATGTTCACATAGACAATTGGTGCCTGACCTATGGTAGAGCATTGCAAGCTCATATTGGTCTGATCAGCCGTGAGTCAGATGTACTCTAATCTGACTATAATGTAGTGATGTCATTTTGGTCCTCTTCAAGTATGAAGGATGACCACCCAAGATAAATACTTGGGCAACATTTGCAAACACTATTGGAGTGTTCTAAATTCAGTATTTTTCAACCCAGCTTTGTCATGAATGTGTGAAACTCAAGATAAACTATTAGAATTAATTCCCTATATTTATGGGAGACATGGAATTAATTTAGAAGTAAACCATTTTGTGCTGTGAAAGCAAGCTTATCAGAAAGGCTCCATATATAAAAAGTTGAGGACATTTTCATTTTGCTGTAGTATAACCAGGTTCATTTTTTTCTCAAGTGTTAGTTGAATCCATGCTCCTCTTCTGAAAGAATCAGGGAGAAAAATATTATAGGATATAGTGTGATACAATGGAAAGAACACTGGTTGTTGACTCAATGGATTTGTATTCAAATTCTCTGGCATTTGCTACTTATATAAATGTGGGCAAGTCATGTATTCTCCCTGGGACTTGGTTTTGGCAACATTGCAGTTAGGTGGTAGGGTTGGTGGTAGATTAGATAAACCATGAGGTCCCTTCCACTTCTATATCTATGAAATAAGAACATGAGAATCATAAGACCTCAGAATGAGAAAGATTCTCAGGTACGCCATCTCATGTAATTGTGCTTTTTTTTTCAAGTATGAATAGAGTTTCCATGCAATTCTAATCCCTCTCAAATTAAGGAGATATTTCTGAAGAGTGGTTGTTCAGTAATTTTTCAGGTGTGTCTGACTCTTTAGAACTCCATTTGGGCTTTCCTTGGGAGAGATTCTAGAATAGGTTGCCATTTCCTTCTCCAGATCATTTTACACATGTGGAAACTGAGGTAAACAGAATTTTGTGACTTGCCAGGATCACATAGCTAATAAGTGTCTGAGGCCAGATTTGAACTCATGAAGAAGAGTCTTCTTTACTCCAGACCCAACATGCTTTCTGATACTCCATCTAGTAACCCTTAGAAGTTACTGTAACTGAAAAACTTGCTCCATAGCCAGTGTGGTGATGGTCATCTCTGAACTCATCCAGGCTAGTCAACAGAAGATGAAATTCAATTTATCCTGAATACTATGCTCAAAGCCTCTTTAAAAGTACTTACATGTTCTTTTTTTTCAACCATTTGTAAACATTTATTTCTAAAAGTTTAAGTTTCAAATTCCCTTCTTTCTTCCCTCCCCAACCACCGTCATTGAGAAGGAAAGGGATTCATTATAGGTTATACATGTGTAGTTATACAAAACACTTCCATAATGGTCATGTTGGAAAAAGACTAACAGTATTTCCCTCCATCCTATCCTGCTCTCCCACTTATTCTATTTTCTTCTTTGACATTGTCCCTTTTAAAAAGTGTTTGCTTCTGGCAACCCCTTCCCCCAATCTGCAGTCTAGCATCGTTCCTCCCTGCTTATTTTCCTGTGGGGCAAGATGCCTAATAGAGTCTGTATGTTATTCCCTCCTTAAGCCAAATCTAATGAGAGTTAGGTTACTCATTCCCTCTCACCTTACCCTTCTTCCCCTCCATTGTGAAACCTTTATCTTGCCTTTTTATGTGAGATTATGTACCCCATTCTATCACATTTTCCCTCTCCTGATATATTCCTCTGTCACCACTTTATTTTATTTTTAGATATTATCCCTTCATATTCAACTCAACCTGTGCCATCTACCTATCTATCTATCTATCTATCTATCTATCTATCTATCTATCTATCTA
>NW_027186304.1:14948643-14966143 GCF_028583685.1 Petaurus breviceps papuanus
CTATCTATCTATCTATCTATCTATCTATCTATCTATCTATCTATCTATCTATCTATCTATCTATCTACCTAGCTACCTATCTATTTCCTCCAACTACCATAATAGTAAGAAAGGCCTCATGAGTTATAAATAAGACCTTTTCACTTAGGAATGTAAACAGTTATAATGGGAATGTAAATTTAAAGATCTTCCCTGCCCCTAGGCTAAAGTGCACCTGGAACCTGGGGTGGGAGGCTTGTTTTTCAGTAGATACTTCTTGATTGGCTAGTGAGTCAATAAGGTTGCTACATTCTCTGAGCCAGGAGAAGGCTATATAAGCCCTGATGTGTAGCTTTGTTTTGGGGCTCACTTTGAGAAGTGTTCTGTGATTTGATGAAACTCTGGGAAGCCGTTGTCCAGAGCTCCCTGGCTTTGAAACCCAGCTGTTGTTTGGTATAGATGTAATGGTTGGACAGTTTGGAAAACTGTCTACTTGATCTGTTTCTCTGTCTTGATAATTCTGCCTGTATACTCTGAAGTTCGGGGTGCTGACCTTTTTCCCCTGAACGAGGTAAAGGATATATGTTTGACTGATTAAAGTAAACTTTTGAGTTTTGAGTTGCTTTCCTTTAACAAAGCAGATCCAAGAACCTGTATGGGCAGCCACCCTGAGGACAATTGGGGTGCTTGCCCCAATTGAACAACAGTTCAACTTAATAAGTCCCTTATGATTTCTCTTCCCTGTTTACTTTTTCAGGCTTCTCTTGATTCTTGTATTTGAAAGTCAAATTTTCTATTAAGCTCTGGTCTTTTCAGCAAGGGTTCTTGAAAGTCCTCTTTTTCATTGAATACTCATTTTTTTTCTTGAAGTATTATACTCAGTTTTGCTGGGTAGGTTATTCTCAGTTTTAATTCTAGCTCATCTGAACTCTGGAATATCATATTCCAAGCCCTTTGATCCCTTAAGGTAGAAACTGCTAGGTCTTGTGATATCCTTATTTTATTTCCACAATATTCAATTATTTCTTTCTGACTGCTTGCAATATTTTTCCTTGACCTGGGAACTCTGGAATTTGAGTACAATATTCCTTAGAGTTTCCCTTTTGGGATCTCTTTCAAGAGGCAATCAGTGGCTTCTTACAATTTTCTATTTTACCAACTGGCTTTACAATATCAGGGAAGTTTTCCTTGATAATTTCTTGAAAGATGATGCCTAGGCTCTTTTTTATCATGGTTTTCAGGTAGTCCACTAATTTTTAAATTTATATCTCCTGTATCCATTTTCTAGGTCAGTGTTTTTTTCCAATGGGATATTTCATATTGTTTTCTATTTTTTTTCATTTTTCTGTTCTGTACTATAATTTCTTGATTTCTCAGGAATTATTTTCTTCAGTGACTTTTTGGACCTCCTTTTCCATTTGGCCAATCTGTTTTTTAAGGCATTTTCCTCATTGGCTTTTTGGACTTCTTTTGCCATTTGACTTAGACTATTTTTTAAGGTGTGATTTTTCTTCAGTAATTTTTGGGGCTTTTTAAGCAAACTGTTGACTTGTTTTTCATGATTTTTTTGCATCACTCTTGTTTTCTTCCCAATTTTTCCTCTACTTCTCTCATTTGATTTTCAAAATCATTTTTGAGACCCTCTATGGTCTACAACCAATTTATGTTTTTCTTAGAGGCTTTTGATGTAAGAGCTTTGACTTTGTTGTCTTCTTCTGCTTGTATGTTTTCATAATCTTTGTCACCAAAGTTAGATTCTGTATTCTTTTTTTATACTATTGTGATAGTAATGGCAATTAAAGATTCCCCTGTATTGGCTTGGTTTTCAAATTGATTGTGTTAAAACCCAGAGTTTGTTAATCCCACCTGTGGGATGGGCTTGTTGATGTGAAAAGAAAGTCCTGAATTGGGAGGAGCTGGTGATGTAGATTTGGAGAGACAAGAGAGAGGCGGAAGATCTTCTTGGAAGCAGAATTGCTGGTGGCCGCTTTGAATTGCCCTGGACTTTTGAGACCTGCCCCCTGAGCTGCCAAGGACTGAGGAGACATGGCTGTTTTGCTGGTACTTTGTCTGTCTGTTTTGATGTTATTTTGCCAGATTTGTCCACTGGTGAAAGACTGTCCTGTTGAAGAAGTCCTGGAACCTGGCATTTGGTTAAGAAGGCCTGAGACTGTCCTGCAGACAGAGAGTGAATACTGTCCACTGGTGAGGGACAGTACTGTTGTTGCAGGGGTCTGGAGACTGTCCGGCAGACAGAATGAATACTGTCCACTGGTGAAGGACAGTACTGTTGTTGCAGGGGTCTGGGAGCCTTTCTGTTGGTTCAGAAGCCCTGAAGAAGGATTTTCTTGTTGTATGTTTACAGAAATCCTGGGAGAGGGCTTTGCTAATGTGTTCAGGGGTTCTAGGACTGTTCTACAGACAGAGGATAAATTCATGAAGGGACTGGCAATGTATCTTAGTGCTGTGTTTAAACTTGATATAACTCTGGGGTAGATTCAATTGTGATCCAGGGGTGGGGAACTTTTGACCTTTTTGTGTTCTATGGTTGAGCAAATGAATGTATTTTACTTATGTTTGGAAACTAATCTCCATTTGAGAAGAGGGGCTTTGTGGTGGACTTAATTAAGGTATAGCCTAGGGGTGGAGAAGTATTTAGAACAGAGACTTTGTAATTGATTGAATGATTGGAAGGTCGTGGGGTGGGGTAGTACTTGGAGATTATTTAATCATACTTAGTAAATACTGTATTTTGAATGATGTCATGTTTTGATCTTCTCTGTTCTGGGTTTGTTACTGAATAAAATAGAGAGCACCTATGCTGGTATTTTGAACCTGGGAAGTTGCCTTCTTTTGGCATTACATTACAACTATTTACTCATCTTCACAGTCAAATATTTGACTTTCTGACTCTTTTTCAAGTTAGGGCTCTGCTTCCAGTGAGATTGGGAGTGGGTATGCTCTCCCAGGCTTCAGGGTTTTTTATTTTATCAGTGGCTCAATATCCCATGATCTGTGGGCCTAGAGCTCCTGGAAGAAGCCCCTGTTGCTGCCACTGCCTCCACCTCTACCACTCCAGGCCTGGTGCCTAACCACATTCCTCTTTCACCCAGGTCCCACAGAGTTTCCCTACTGACTTTGCACACTGTTCTCTGTTTTTATTGGCTAAGAAGTCATAAAACCTCTATGGCTTCCAGTGGTTCAATCCCCTGAGGCTTGCTCTGGGGCTGTCTGCCCTTGGTGCAGCCACACTTGGTTAAACTCCACTCCCAGATTGGTGCAATTTACCCTTCCTGTCAACCTTCCAGGTTGTCTTGGGCTGGAGATGTATTTCACTCTGTCTTTTTGTGGGTTCTACATATCTAGAATTTGTTTAGAGTCATTTTTTACAAGTATGGGAAGGGGTTTGGGGTAGATATCAAGCAAGTCCCCACTTTTACTCTACCATCTTGCCTCCATTCCTTACAGGTCAAAGCTTTTTTTACTTTGATTAGATTTAATATCACTTAAAGTATTACAGTGGGATATTAGAGTAGCTAGCTCTGAGTTCCATAAAGTTGCTTTATGAGACCTTTGACATATAGTCATCCAATATCTTCCTGAATAATGTTAGATAGGGGGAATTTGCTAGCTTTATTCCATTCTTTGGCTTCTCTAGGGTAGATTTTCCCATATATCAAGATATGATTACCTCTCTGCACCTTCCACCACTGGCATTAATTTTGTCCTTTGGGACGAATCAAAATACATTGAATGTTTCTTTCAGATGATAGTCCTGAAATACTTGAAGCCAGCTAGTGTACACCTTCCTAGTCTTTCTTTCTCTGGGTCTCATCCCAGTTCCTTTGTGGTATCTACAATAACATTATTTTCAGCCCTCTTCACATCCTAGTCTCCTATCTCTAAATGTATTCCAATTTTAAAACCTTCTTTTTAAATTAAACTCTCAGAATGAAATGCACTAATTGTGGACTAATAGGACAGAGTATAACTTGATTATGACATCCTGGTGTTATTGTACATCCTGATGATGCAGGTATGAAAACACATGTCTTTTTTTTCTTATTTAACATGCTTTGTGAGTGTATACATACATGTGTGTAATTATATGCACATATATGCATATACACATGATACTGGATACCAAAGTTCTATTAACAAAAACTAATCACTAACTTTTGGTTGTCACATTGCCGTGTCACACTATTGTCTCATATGAAGATTAAAATCAACAAAACTTTCCCAGTAAACCCTCTCCTCTGACCCTATACAATGATTTCATCATGTAGCCATGTTCCTTTATTTTGTTTATTTGTATGGTGGATTTCTTTAAACTGATAAACTACATTACCCTGTTAAACTCTTGCACAGAGTACAAATGGAAAAGTTTTCATATTATAGATAGCAAAGCAATTTAAGTAATACATCTTGAATATAATTGTAAATTGCTATAGGTTAGTATTAGTATTAAAAAAAATCTTAATAAGATATATAACTACTTAAAAAGATTTGGCTAAAAATGCACACAGGAAAAAATGGTTGAAAAATTAGATGTATTGTCCAGACCACCCAATGTAATTGATTGGGTGATCATTTGAATCAGTTCATCAGTACATCTTACCTGGATAGGTATTACAGATGGACAGCGAGCTGGGCTCCAAATTGGGTAGCAGGAGAGATATGGGCTATATTATATTTAGGACATGGCATAGTGCTTCAGTGTTTCAATGTTCCAAGGCATTTCCATGACAGTAAAGATTGTCTTTTTAACGTCACTGTTCTGATGATGTTGATCTTGGAATACCTCAACGACCATTGAATGACATTTCCATGTGACCCAAAGTTAATGGAGACACATGAGGAGGACACAGCATATTTCCTATAAGAGGAAAGCATATCAGGCAAACCCTCTGCAGAGATGTTAAGGTGTAGAGGGGAGCATGGAAAAGAAAAGCCCTACACACAATCTTTGGTAAGCTGCATTAGTGGAAGGAATACTCAAATCATTGATATAATTAATTCATAAATCTTAGTTTATTTGTTAAAGAATCAAAGAGCCTGTGTATGGACAAGTTGGTGTTCATGAGCCGTATTCATTGCTTGAGTGATAGCATTGCTTCATCCTGGGACTATACTGACAGGAAAATTCCAGTTTAGAATCAAGGTACGATTTCAAGGGACATCTAGTCCATCACCTTACTTAGATACTTAGATAGAAAAAGTTTTTGTCTCCTCTATTTTCAATACAAAACCCTAATTCCATTCTATAATGTATCATAACACCTTTAAAAGGACATTCCTTCTTCCTAACCTAAACCTGTATTGAAATTTCATACCTGTTCATTCCTCAGTGAAGACAAAGAACAGATGGTTAGTCATTTTGGTATGCTATATAAACTCATCTCCACTAATATCCTACTCTGATAGCTTATTCTGGAGTAGAAATGATCCTGTTTTCTCAGATTCTAAGCATGTGCAGAGCAAACTATGGCAGGTCCTGAAAAATTAGAAAGTTTTTTGATGTAAGTCCCATAATATGCTCTGTGTCTTTCAGAGGATCCACCTAGCTAAGCTGGGAGAGGCTTAATCACACAGAAAGATTATCTTTTAAGTGATGACTTTTTTGCAGCAATTCATTCAGACTATCTATGAATGTTCAGAGAGGATTCAATCTGGATTGGTAAAAAGAGCACTAGTAATGATGAAACCATGGATCATTATAGTTTCAAAATTTATTTACTCAGTCTGTGGTTGTCCTGGGTAAAGGTGGCACCTGTTTCAGGGAATGAAGAGGATCAAAAAAGTAATGCCCTCACATAGAAGTTGCATGGCCTATGTTACAGTAATTTCATAGTCACAAACACAACTTCACCATTTCTCCCTACCTAAAAAGCACAGTAAGTCCTGAGTGACATGAACATTGAATGTGAATAAATTGACCTAGATGACAAATTCCCATGAATAGAGCAACCACCTTCCCCAGCCAGTTTGTTCTTGGCAAAGCTACAATGTATAGTTTTGTCTTGTAAAGCCCTATCTAAAGTGCATGATTTTTATTGGTCTCTGGCATAGGGATATATGAGGAAGGGTTAAAGCAGGTAATTTCTAGATTGTAAGGGCAGCAGATATAATTATTGCCCCACCCTAATCATCAGTAAAGTTGGCACTTCAGTTAGCAATTATATTAGCTTTAAAAAGTTTACATTTTCAAAAGATTCAAAGGTTTTATAAATAGTCTGTACTTCAATGATTTTGTGAAATTTCACTTCAGTATTTTTGTGAAACGTCTGGGGTTTTCACAGGGGTAGGATGGTTTCAGGCACCTGTGACCTGCTTGCTCAAGTTGCAGAAGCCAGGGCCTCCAAGGTTAAAATGCAGATGGAGACAGAGTACTGTTAGGAATAGAGAGGTCTTTGGGTATATCTTAGTCAAGGAAACAAGGATGGTAAGATATAGGAAAAAAAAAAATATATATATATATATATATATATATAAAGCATACCAATGGAGAGGGAAAAGGACATGGAAGGCAGGAAGTCCCAGCAAAGTCATCAGCAGTAACTAATAAAATAAGTACTAAAATTTCTTATTAAGATTAATAAAGAACTTCTGATGAGGAAAGTCCTTTTGCTTCTTGATCTCTCTGTAGCAACCAAACAGTCCTTATCCCCTGACATAAAGATTTTTAAAAAAGAAAACGAAACCAACCAGGGCTCCTTTTTGTCTGCATGTGCAGAGCGCAGTGCTAGGTATTTTGAAGGCGCTAGTGCGTTGGGAGCAATGCTGGTTGGGGAGATAAGTCCTCTAATTGTAAGAAAAAAAAGATCACCCACATTCTAAGGCGATGGATGGGAAGTGCTAAATGATCAATAGCAACAATAAGTGCTGAAGAGTTCAGAGAAAGCAAAGTTCACAGCAAGATGCAGGGTCAGCAAAAGCTTCCAGGAAGAAATGGAACTTAGCGGAGGTCTTAAAGGCATCAGCTAAACACTGAGAAGAGGGAGACTGTAATTCCATAAAACTGTAACAGCATGAGCAAAAGCTCAAAAGCAGTTTGAAGACCCAAGGTAGAACTATCTGAATGTCAATTTACAGACTTTATCCTCTCTCTAACCAATTGGTCTCTATACTTTTTTGATTGTACATAACTATCATAGAAAAATATCCCTAGCACATAAGTCTAAAAAACATATATTCAATTTATGAATTATATACATATGCTACTGTGCTAATATGTTATGTACTTTAATTATAAAACAAATATAAAATATAAATTAAGAAAAGTGATATAAAGATGAAACTATCAATATTCAAATTTATAAATTTTTATTAAATAGAAGATGAAGTATTTTTATTCTTATTAAAATTATTCTCACTCCCTGATCAATGTATCAAGTTATGACACTGAGGAGGACCTAATGCAGCCCTGCTGGGTGCAGGAAGGGCAGGGGAGAGTATATTCATGTTGGAGGTAGGTATTCTTAATAATACCCATGACAAATGCTTGTATGGCTGCCTTGGCCATGGTTACATTAAAATCTACCTAAGGGGTTCATGCTAGTTCAGAAGATGGGAAGAGGGATAGGTATTTTTATAATGACAGGAGGGGTCCAAATTGAGGGAATATTGATAGGTAATGGCAGAAGGGTAGAATTATTTGTGCTTCAGACAAGCCCTATTATTAGCTATCATTGGGAAAGTGAGAGATGACCCATCTCATTTTCTGATTGGTTGATCATATCTCTCAAGGTCATGATTTTGCCTCCATTTTCAAGAGACTGATGTAAAGCAAGTGAGAAGCCTTGAATATTTTTGAGCAATGCTGCGGGTAGGTCATTCTGGTTTCAGTGTGGATTTGGAAGGGGTAGAATGAAGGCAAGGACAGCAGTCATATGTCTACATCATGTTCCTCATAGGGTGACTGGAGTCCACCACTCTAAATTCTTCAGAAATAGGGTATAGTAGATTAGAAGGATATCTGCTCCTTTAAATATTGTCACCTAGGGGATATGCTCAGGTTACCTCTAACTTCTGATTGCTTTGTCATATTGTGTAGAAGTGAGCACCCTAACCTCTATATCCAAGGCTTGATCACTTCTCCACCTAATGCCAATTTTACATTGAAAACACACAAAGCAAATAGCGAAGAAAACCATTTATTCAAATCACAGCAAAACAGAAGTCAGAGAAATAACATACAGAGGTATACATGACAGGAAATATAAAGGAACTTCCCCATTGGGAGCAAGGTATCTCAACTTAACCAAGAAAAAGGGTCCTGGATCTCACACAAGGGGAAACTTGCTGAAGTCTCTAAAGTAGCAAGATGGGAATAGAAACGTGATGAAGACTGTTAGCTCTTTTCATTTCTTCTCAGAGTTTTTTCTTTCAGTAACTTGAAATGGCATTTGTCTAGACTTGAGGAAAACTTGAAGCTTAGCTAGTCCCAAAGGTGTGACTCTGAGAACTGAAACTCAAAATCTATCAACAAGTCTGCCCTGCCCAGGGCAAGGCCTTCATCTCCACCAACAGAGAATCCCATACCAATGCACTTTAGGACAGGTGTTATATACGCCAAGGAGAATGTGAAACCCTGAAATTATATTAGCTCTATACTGTAAGCTTTAGTTAAACAACAACAAAAAGAAAATAAGGAACTTTAAAATTACAGTTAAAAAAGTCAAACCTGACAAATTAAGCTGCTAAAGGAAAAGTGCCTAAGAACACTAGGTGTAGAAGACCTAGTTCAAATTCCAGTTCTGCAGCTTACTATATGACCTTGCACAAATCATTTCTTAATTTTCTCATCCACGAATTGAAGACTATAAAACCTTTCTCAGCTCTAAAATCCTAGGATAGTATTGTGTTTGAAACTTATGTACTTCAGCCACTCCTAAAATATTGGTTCAGTAATATCTACTTACAAATAATGTTTGGCAGAGCCCATATTTAAAGAATGAAAAGAAGGTTAATTATTGGTACTGAAGATACTCCATGGGGTAAGAGGGAGAGCTTATTACCTTGAATAAAACAAAGTGTCAGGCATGAAGTCAGAAAGGTTTATCTTCTTGAGTTCAAATCTGGCCCGAGACACTAGCTGTGTAACCCTGGACACTAGCTGCCTCAGTTTCCTCATGTGCAAAATTAGCTGGAGAAGCAAACGGCAAACCACTCCAGTGTCTTTGCCAAGAAAACCCACAATGGGGTTACAGAGAGTAAGAAATGACTGAAAAACAACTTAACAACAAAATTATCTCTGAGACACTACATGTTCCAGGATAAAATTCCTCAGTTTGGAGGGAGGGGGTTATATAAAAACAGACCACCTGCTGATATCAAAGATTCAAGAGTTATGAAAACTCATTCTGCAAAAGAATTGGAGAGGGAGAGGTGTGTAAAAGAGCACTCCATGTAGTATCCAATAATTCTGGCCCAAATGTATCGTGGTAGTGGCTGAGGTCTTCTCATTTCCTCTTAGTCAACTCAGGGAGCTGAAACTGGGGTTTTACTGAGGAGCCAGGTTAAATAGTTTCTCCTTTCCCTGTTTATTTTTGAAATGTGTGCATTCATTATTACCTTTGGGATGATTCAAAGAAGGTAATGTTAACCCACAAAGAGGTAGGAGTTCTGCCACTATTGGTGAAATAAGCTTGAACAATTACTTTAACTCTAATTTTCCCTTTTTCAACTTCTGTTTCCTTATCTGAAAAATGATGGACATGTATTAGAGAAGATTTCTCAAGTACTTTCAATTCTAACACTGTATAATTGGTAAAAATCAGCATTAAAAAATTTATTTGATTAAATGCTGTACTTTAAAAATATAGTCACTTGGGGGCAGAGTCAAGGTGGCAGAATACAAACAGGACTTCAATGTGGCTCTGGGTTCTACCTACCCCAATTCATGTAAAAGGTGACTGTAAAGAAATTTTGGAGGTACAGAACGTACATAATGACACAGAGAAGCTAACTTTCCATTGCGGACAGCCTGGCAGGCTAGCAGGAAGGGGCCAGCACAACACTCTGGGAGCTGACCCCAGCCCCCTTGCAAGCCTGAGGTTTTAGCCTCAGGGCATACAAGCTGCCAGCTGGAGGGACTTCAGATCACCAGCAGCTGTGGCATTTTTCAGAATTGTCAACACATAGATGCCAAGGACAAAGTGAGACGTCAGTGCAGTGTGGATTTTGTGATCCTGTAGTAGGGAGTGTGGTAGGCTTTTGCCTGCAATGGGTGAAGCAGTTGAGGTGCCTCAGGCATGCAGGCACAGGCATGTGCCTCCTTCAGTTCCTGGCCTGCAGATTGTAGGGGGACCAAATGACCAGTCTGAGGGGTAATTGCTCTTGCTTTAACCTGCTTGAATCTGGATTGTGGTCTAGGATGGAGGCCCTGGGGTGTGCAACCAGCTTGCCAGAGCATGTGGAGGTTTCAGAGAGGGCACCCAACTAATACTTTCGGCAGCTGAGAAAACCCCAGTGTTTGGGATGAAGCTCCCCTGTCTGGTGGTAGAGTTCTACTGTGGCAAAAAGCCACAAAATCAAGTCATTGAGTGGCATCATGAGGAGGGAAAGGAAGCAAAACAAACAGAGCAAACCAATTTTACTCTCCTATTTTGGGGACAAAACGGATTAAAGCATGGAACAGGAGGAAGACAGTGAAGTCAGAACTCCTGAACCAAAAGCTTTCAAGAAAAATACAAGGTAGTTACAGGCCATAGATAACCTTAAGAAGGATTTTGAAAAGCAAATAAGAGAAATGGAGGAACAATTGGGAAGACAAATGAGAATGATACAAGAAAATTGTGAAATGAGAGTCAACAACCTGACTGAAGAAAATAACATCTTAAAAATAGACTTACTCAAATGGCAAAAGAGGCTCAAAAAGGCAATGAGGAAAAGAATGCCATAAAAAGTCGAATTTGCCAGATGGAAAAAGAATCTCAAAAGCTCACTGAAGAGAATAATTCCTTCACAGTTAGATTAGAGCAAATGGAAGCTAGTGACTTTGTGCAAAATCAAGATACTCTTACACAGATCCAAACAAATGAAAAAAAGGCCATGTGAAAGATCTCATTGGGAAAACCACTGACCTAGAAAATAGATCTAGGAGAGATAATTTAAATATTATTGGCCTACCTGAAAGAAAATCATCTTTAAAGAAATTCTCAAGGAAAACTTCCCTGATGTTTTACAACCAGAGGACAAAATAGAGGTTGAAAGATTCCACTGATCACCTCCTGAAAAAGATCCCAAAAAGAAAACTCCTAGGAACATTATGACCAGGTTCCAGAATTCCCAGATTAAGAAGAGAATATTACAAGCAGCCAGGAAGAAACAATTTGAATATTGTGGAACCACAATCAGGATAACACAGGATCTGGCAGCTTCTACACTGAGGGATCAAAGGGTTTGGAATATGATATTCCAGAAGTCAAAGGAGCTTCGAATTAAAACCAAGAATCACCAACCCAGCAAAACTGAATACCATATTTCAGGGGAAAATATGGTCATTCAATGGAATAGAAGACTTTCGAGCATTCTTGATGAAAAATACAGAGTAGAATAGAAAATTTAACATTCAGATACAAGAAGCAAGAGAAGCATGAGAAGGTAAACAGGGAAAAGAAATCATAAAGAACTTATCAAAGTTGAACTATTTACATTACTACAAGGAAAAAATGATAATTATAATGATGAAACTTGTCTCAGTATGAGAATAGTTGAAGGGAATAGAAATATATATATATATATATTTATACACATACATACAAATATATGTCTGTATGGTAGGGTACATGGGTGTATGGATACATATGTGAATGTGTGTATATATGGTTACAGGTATACATAGATAGAGGGCACAGGACCAATTTAATAGAAAGGGATGATACTTCAAAGGTGAAATTGAGAGGGGAGAGAAGAATATAATGAGAGGAGATGGGCAGACACAGAATGGGGGTAAACTACCTCATATAGAAGAGTCAAGGGAAAATGGCTACAATGGAGGGGAAGAACAGGAAGGCAAAAGGGAACAGATCAACCTTATTCTCATTGAATTTGACTTAGGGAGGGAATGACATACACACTAAATAGGGGATCTCACCCTACAGGAGAGTAGGGGGGAAGAGGATGAGAGGGGAGATGATGGAAAGAATGGCCAGCTGGGGGGGAGGGAAGTTGGAAAGTGATACCCACTTTTGAAAAGTGACAGTATCAAAGTAGAGAAAAGAACAAGTGGGAGGTGGGATAGGAAGGAGGAAAATATCGTCAGTCTTTAACAATAACACTTTGCAAATGTTTTACATAGCTACACATGTGCAACCTATACTGAATTGCTTATTTTCCCAGTAAGGCTGGGTAACAAGGGAGGAAGGGAATGAATCTGGAATTCAAAATTTTAAAATCAAATGTTATAAATATATATATATATATACTATACTATTATTATTATTTTACATGTACCTGGGAAATAACATATACAGGCTACAGGCCCTGGGGCATAGAGATCAACTGTGCCTTACTGGAAAGTCAAAGGGTATATGGGAGAAGATATGGGAGAGAGCAGATTGGAGGAGGGGATATCCAGTGGGTTTGGTATTTTGGGGTGGTGGTAAGGGGAAAAACAGGGAGAAAATTTGTAACGCAAAATCTGGTGGAAATGAATGAAGTAAACCAGAAGTTAATAAAGCACTTGATTTTGAAAAAAAAAATATATATATATATATGGTCACTAGCTATTTTTGTACATGCAAAAATCATAATTTCTTTTGCCATCCCTCAAAGATTCTGTTTTTCAGCCATTTAATCACTCCACAATCTCATTTCCACTTTTTCCTGAAGTAATGGGCCTCAACCTTAGCCCCAATGTTCTAGTAGGAGCTTGGACTATATAGGCACATTAGCTGAGAATTCTAGATGACTTCATGTGGAGGCTTAACAGGTCAACTCAACAAATATTTGTTACGTGCCTACCACATGCCGGGCACTCTGCTAAGCATTAGAATTAACATAAAATAAAGCCTTGACTTTAAGACAGGCTCACCTCCTTAACCTGTCTTATAAGTCTCAATGGTAAAGTAATAAAAAGCATGATGTGTAGATAAGGCATAAAATACTCCACTTGAGAATGTGAAGGGAGATTTGTGCTGCTAAATTTACTTTAAATCACAGGCTTCTCGGCCAACATTCCCCCAAGTGATCTATTTCTCCTTAATTAAAATATTTCCTAATTAAGGTAATTTCTCTCTTTCTACCTTAAATACAGTAAAGGGGTAAGTACTAATGAGAAAATTGTGATTCCCAGGAAAAGCAGCTTTCATTTAATTTCCTATCCTCTTGTTTTAAGCATTACTTGTTTCAACTTTTCCTTGTTCTTTTTTCTTTAAAACCTGCTGCCCTTGATATTCTCCTATAGGAGTCATATGTTTTCTCCTATGGGACAGTAGAAAAAAATAGAAATAGGTCCATGAAGGTGAAGTAAGTGCTTCCTTATGGGGTGCTTATTTCTACCATTTACTAGATGCCCTTACCCTCCTGACTCTAAACCCACCCCAATAACCTTCTTCTTTTCTCTCATGGTTAACAGATTCTTAATGATTCATTCATTTGGTTTTCTGCTTCTTATCCCTTGTAAAAATTCATCCCCCTCCTCCATCCAATAACATAATTATAATTCTCATACTTACTTATCATATTTCTATTACTATTACTATACTTCTATACTATTATACTTATCAATCTTATGATTAAGTTTAGAAGATCTTTTTCTGTGGGTAAATTTTTATGTGGGAAGGTAGGTAAAAGCACCAGAATGTACTAATCTAGGACGCACTGGGAAGGTGTTTAGAATTGCAGAAGGCAAAGTGTTTGTACCTCCAACCTTTACCTAGGTATGTTATAAGCAGAGTCTTTCCCAATTTTTTTTTTCTTTTTAACTTAATGGAATGACATTGCTTGGTTTGGGAGATAACAAAAATCTTCCCAGGTCCCATTAATTTTTAGATTGATGACTGATCAAATCAAAGAAATCAATGGTTTTGCACTATTTGGTATATTTAAAATAATTTTAAAATCCAAGATTTCCTAGCAAAGGGAAATCAATAATAAGACGTCATGACTGAATCCTATAGTCTTAGAAAAGTGAATGACGGTTTCATCTGCAAGGCAATTGTCGTGGGAGATTACCTTCCAAAACCTTTTTGAAATCATTTTTTACTCTCCTTGTTTGTCTTTCATATTCAGAGAGACCAATGGCATCACAGCGTTAGGGCAATGACAGTATATGGAACTGTGACTGATCAGTCTATTATGAGTTTAGAATGCTCTACCACAGGTCAAGCACAAGTAGTTTATTTGCACATTTGGCATGGAGATGTCTCTAGATGTGTACATCTCATGTTTCCTTTGTTCTACGGTGATTCTACTTTGCTCTTAGAGCCAACACCTTCTTTTAGCATGCCGTGCAGGCAGTCCTATGCCATTATCTCCATTGTCTCACCATCTGTATTATAGTTCTTCAGAGAGACCCTGATGCTATACCAGTACTGCTTCACCTAACCTTCATGACCTCAAGAGAGATCAAGCACAGCAAAGGCTACTATTGTGCAGTGGAAATAGCCCTGGGTTTGGAGTCAAAGGACCTGGGTTCAAATACCACTTCTTTCACTTACTGCCTCTGGGAGGATTACACTAGAGGACCTCTACTGCCCCTTCAAACTTTCAACCTATGATCCTATATCATATCACTATATACTTTCCAAAAGGGTCAGAGAAAACAAGACCCCATGTTCCCATGCCTACTGCAAATGCAAAGGCCAATACCTGGCATGGTTGATTCAGCTTGTTAAAGAATAGTGTTTTTACCAAGCAAGGCCATATGATTCTCTGAGTATAGGATAAGCTCTTTAAGATCACCTGGGACTGTTTTTAATTTTATGCTTTTTATCCTCAGTCTAACATACTACTCAGAATACAGTAGGTGCTTAATAAATGGGTGCCAAGTGAATGAATAAAAATATTCACTCTCTGCCAGAGTCAATTTCCAGTTGTAGGTGAAACATTTTCTTCACTTGATAGAGCATTAATTCTTATCTCTAGTAAGCATATGATAAAATTCATACCCGCATTCCCCAAAAGTATCAGATCTGGGTAATAATTGTTCTATGCAAAGCTTTAACCTGCCCTGGAAATAGCACAGGATGTTTATGTTCTGCTAAAAGTGGGCTAGTAACACCATGCTGATGACACACCATTATTATTGCTATGGTCATACTCACCTTTTGGATTTTGCATAGTTGGTCCTTTATGCCTGGAATGCTCTCTCTCCTCTCCTCCACTACATAGAATCCTTAGTTTACTTCAAAGCACAGCTCAGAGCAAGTTCCTCACATGAGATTTTCCCTGATACCTCCTGTTATCACTTTCTACTCTTTAATTACATTATACACACACTCACACACACACACACACACACACACACACAAAAAACTCTGTATCTGAGAGAGAGTAGGTGCTAAATAGAGGGCTTTTAAAATTGAATTGTGATTGAATTGAATTTCAAAGAAAAGGCAAAGAATATGCATTCTAGTAAATTAGACACAGCTGTATTTGAATTTAATATCCTGTCTCCTGGGGACTAAGCAGCTACTCAAATTGTGCATTTGTGGTTTATCCCACCATCTGCTATTCAAATGTTTTCCATTAACCATGGCCACCAGTGGTTTAACCTTTCTGTTTCTTTCAAATATTCCATTGACAGAAAGGGGGAAATAAAAAACAACTAGAACCAGTGTAGATGTATAAAGCCCATTTTGAGGCCTGTATTTTGTAGCTAATAGATCTGTCATCAATTAAATGGGGGCATGTGTTAGCTGAGTTGTATGACCAAATACATTTCTCTGATCCGAATCCATCATATATATTGCTAAAAGGCCATGAAATAGCTTCCTAGATATTTTATTATCACTGAGCTGTAAAATTTAACAGCAGAGCCAACACTGACTAAAGTTGACATCTTAGGGGACAAAGGGACAATATGCAGAATTTAAAGCTTAACCAACAAGATGTGTAGAAGTAGAAAATGAATGCTTTGGAGTGAACCTTTGTTAGTTAAAGGTGAAATCACAGCTGAATAAAAAAGACTCTCCCTTCATAAAAACAGTTGTTGAACATATTTCAAATTCGAATGCTCATTTCTTCCTTTATAAGAGCAGGCACTTAATGTAAATTTACTCCATACTCTCAGCTTTAACTGAGAAAGAGCAGGGACTGTATTACAAATCAAAATCCTTCACACAGTATTTTTCTTTCACTCATTTATAGAAAATGCAAAGCATATAAGTGTTGTCAGAATAAAATATTATTATTCCTTAACAACACCACTCAGGAACAGTCTTTAGGGCTATAAAAGAAACTTCAGGGGCTTAAAGGGGGTAAGGAAAGCCCTAAATTGTTCATCATAGCTGTGTTCATGAACAAATACATCAAAAAACCACTGATCATTCTCAGAATTATTTGACATATTTCCATATAATCTGAAAGTAAGAGCTAAACACAATTAGAACTTTCTTTCCCCATACATTATCTTTAACTTCCTTGAAACTTCATTCTATACTCTTAATGGATGGAACCTATGAATTTTAATCGGTGCTTTTGTGTTTTTCTTATTTTGCTTTTGCCTGTGGTCTGAATCATCCCAAAATAAGAAGCAGAATACAAGTGTGAAAAGAAAGAAACAAGATTTCTTTGTATAGATATGTACATATTAGCAAATCCTTGAGAAATACTCTTTTGCCAATAGATCTTTGTTCAGGTGGTAAGGGAAAGTTGTGCTGCAATTGTGGGAATGAATCTTAGAAACTTATAGGCTTGATCCCTGGGAGCTGATCAGGCTATACTTGAATTATGACTAAGTTGAGCCTCCACATTACTGAATCCCGGCCTCCCTCCCTTGTGGAAAGTAGCCATATTTTCATAGCTCAATTGCCATAGTTTCTTCAATGATAGAAAACCTGTTTTAGACAACATATACTCAGATATTAACCATAGTTTTAGAGTTAGAAATCTTAAGTATCTTTCTAATTTGTTTCATAAAGTCCTTTCTTGATCAATTTGGTAATTCATTTTTTGGTATCATTATTATTAATCCAAATCTATATTATGAAGCTCCTCTGCATTCCTCATGTTAATTGTTTCCCACAATTCAGTAATTTGCCAGTATGTCCATGTAACTCACCTAATTTAGCCATTCCCTAACTGATAAAGATGAACTTTGTTTCCAGTTCTTCACCAATACAGAAATATTGTGTCTACTCTTGGAACTTTCTTTGTATCTTTAAGTCCTTTATTTTCTGTGCCCATGGCTGAGGGACCTCTGCGTTAAAGTATATGGACTTTTTTTGCTGCTCACCATTTAACTGATTTTTACACCATAAATTTTATTAAGATTTTGTTTAGTGTAGGACTTATCTTCGAGAACATTAAAGTAATATACATTTCACATAAATAGATCAATTATATAAATAAT
>NW_027186304.1:14968643-14983460 GCF_028583685.1 Petaurus breviceps papuanus
GAGATAGTTCTATCAGAGTAGATAGAAAAGGGTCAGCTCTAAGACAATAGGAAGGTAGTATATTGTACATTGTTTATACCTAGAATCTCTCTTCTTTCTAATGTAAATGTGTTCTGGCAAACTATTGAAAATAAAAAAACAAAAACAAAAACAAAAAACCTGTTGTTTTCATTACATCCATCAACCGAACACAGAACTTCACAGATTGTAGGTATTTAATACATGATCATTCATTTTGTTGATATAAGCTATTTCTTTTTAGTGTGCCCTGCCTCATTCTCCCTTGATCTTTCCACATCCCATTTTAGTGCTTTCATTCTGTCCCACTTCTCCTGCCACTAAGACAAGTAATCTAATAATAAATTAATTTGCTGTAGTTCTTCTGACAATGCACTCTCAGTCTCCTTCCAGAAATGAGGAGTTGAGAATTCTTCTGGACTCTGCCTTAACCAGATCATATCTGGAATACTGTGTTGAATCTGACACTGGCATTTGAAAAGAGGATTGTTAATCCTGAAGAGGAGCCAGAGGAGGGCAATGAGAATAATAAAGGGGCTTGAATTCTTTTCATGTGAGGATTAATTGAGTGAACTAGGTAAGTTTAGTCTAGAAAAAATAATTCCTGGGCAGAATCATATCTAACTTCAGGTATTTGAAGGACTTTCAAGGGATTATGGGGACCTAAAGGGTCTTTAGCAATGACTTTTTGACAATGTCACTCTTCATCACTATTAGGTTTTTGTCTATGATGTAGTGTTTAAAACATGTTCCAAGTTCATATAAATTCTCTCCTTGAATATATAAAAATGAAACGTCTTGTGATGATGTCTCCAGTAATGGAGGAAAAACCCTCTAACAATGGGCTGGGAGACCGAGATCCCAGCCTTGCACAATAAGAGAGACATCACTCTCTCCTATATAGCTCCTAAAGCTGTCTTCACACTTAGGACTCAAACAAAGGGTCATCTATAGGTATTTATGAGAAACAATATTAGACCTGTCAAATGCAATGTTCATAAGAATTTTTTTTTAAAGACACAATTAGAAGTTGATATCAGTTGCACTTAGTTGAGGTAAGGCAAGAAACTCAGTAGGAACCACTAGTTTCTTCTCAGTCCATTTTCCTTCAGTGCTCCAGCTCCTAGAGTGAACCCTTATGATAAAAAAATAGCAAAACTCACATGAAAGCGTAGGTTTGAAGGAGGGAAGTACAGATAGTGCTGTCACACGTTCTGTGTGTAAGATGTCCCTGTTACCATCCTCTTCTTCCCTCCTTGTCCTTTGTCACCTTTTCCTTTTTTTTGGAAGGGGGAGGGCAGAGTAATTAGGGTTAAATGACTCACCCAAGGTCACATGGCTAGTGTTAAATGTCTGAGGCTGAATTTGAACTCAGGTCCTCCTGACTCCAGGGCCAGCACTCTATTCACTGAGCTACCTAGATGCCCCTTGTCATCTTTTTCTAGAGATCCTGAAAAATGCTGGCTCTTTTTGGGAGAAACCTCAACCTCCAGTCTTGATCTCTATTTAACTTTCTTCCTAAATTGGGAAAAATATAACTTCTGGAACCTTTGCTAAGGTTGTTATACTAGAGGAAAAAAGAAGAATAAAACCAAGGACTTTATCTAACAATTAGAGTAGTCCAAAAATAGAATAGCTACATCTAAAGTTGGTGGAATTCCCTTATTGGAAGTCTTCTATCTTATTACTACATACCATGCATCTTATAGTGGAAATTTATTCCAGGTAAGTGTTGCAGTAGGTAGGTGTTGAAATTCTTTCTAACCCAAAACTTTTCAAAGAGCACCTAGAGGGCATGATAAGAAACAGAACCAAAATGATAATGGCAGAATTAAAGTCTCCCCATTACCTTTACAAGTAGATGTAACTGGAATACTGTTAAGAGGGACATTTCTAAGCCGCCTCAAATTATACTACATTAACACCACCTCCCCTCCCCCTCACAAAATTTGGTAAGATTAATGATATGTGGAGGAGGAAATAAAAGCATTAAGGAGCCAATGAAAGATATAGAACCTAAATGCAAAAATGAGAACTGAATTGAAAAAAAATATATAAATAAAGAAGACCACTGGAGGAGAAAAAATAAACAAGTGAAGGTGTATTATAGGCACTATGAAGAGAGAGGGAGAACATCAAGAAGAAGGCAATAAGTAGTTCAGAGAAATTAAGTTTAGGAGAAGAGAAAAATGAGGCTTTTATATTTAACTTTAAAATATATAATCAGAAATTTTTAATGGGGCTGTGTCAATCAGCTATGCAAGTGAGTCTGGGGGCAGAGAAATGCCAGAAGGGTTTGTCATCAGCAGAAATGGCTTTGATCAAGCACTTGACAAATAAACAGGATATAGCACTAGTTGGAGGGCCTGCCATGACAGAGAGAAGAAGGTTCATTCTCAAAAGAGCTTTGGTAAATAATTCACTCTTATCATATTCTTTAGAATTGTTTTCATAAAAATATCACCTTAAAATGTTTTGCATGACTGTACATGTATAATCTATATCAAATTGCTTGCCTGCTCCAGGAGGGGGGAAGGAAAGGAGGGAAGTGGGAGAAAATCTGAAACTCATTTTTTAAAAATGAATGTTAATTTTTTTGTTTGCATATAATTGAGTAAAAATAAAAATTAAATGCAAAAATATCACCTGAATCTCTCTATGTTTCACAAAAATTAAATCATAGCTTTTTTTGAAGTTGGCAAAACAAAACAAAACAAAAGAACACATACCAAAGGCTAAGTACCTTTGGAAAAGTAGAAGTGATTTAATTCTCTTTTCAGATTATCTTTCCTTTTATAATATAGGAATAGCTACAAGCAAAGCAACTCTGTTAATAAATATTTTTATTTCTTACGATAGAACTGCTTTTACCAAGTTAGTCCAGAGGCTGCCTGTCCCAAACATTCCTCTCTGGTATTTTTATAAAACAGAGTCAGTAGTAGCCAGACATAAAAGATATATTTAATTCAATTTTTCCTTTAAAAGTATATTTAGATGGTGAGAAATCTATGATGACCTCAGAGAACAGTACTTTGGAGGGAAATATTGGTCATCATTGTCAAAACCAAATTATATTGTCTCAAATGTTTTCAAGAAGGAATATGCACGTGGGGTGGCTAGGTGGCACAGTGAGTACAGTGCCAGCCCCAGAGTCAGGAGGACCTGAGTTTGGATCTGACATCAGACACTTACACACACACACACACACACACACACACACACACACACAAAACTAGCCGTGTGACTTTGGGCAAGTCACTTAACCCCAACTGCCCTCCAAAAAGCACAAAAAGTAAAAAAAAGGAATTTGCATAATATAGTTGGGCATGGCTGTGTCAGACCTATATACATATACCTATGGATGCAGAGGATGTAAGAAAGAGCTTAGGACATTTCCTTCCAAACACTAATTAGCCATGCTTATCAATATGCAAGACCTGAAATCAAAGAGACTCGGAACAAAATCTAAGGAGGTATGTTCCAGTGTGCTCGCTCTTCTCAACAACATTCCTTTCCTGAGAGACCAGATCCTTCAGCCTTCTGAATTGTGCTCCTTTGTCCTGAAACATCAAATTTTTCACATTAATTTCAGAGGACATTTCAGCTGTCTCTGTACTTTGTCTTTCTCATTTTCTCTTTTTTTTCTATTTGTGAGCAAACTCTCAAGACATTTCACTATCTGAGCTTGAGAATTATGCATCTGAGCTATTCAAAAAGCTCATATGTCACTGCAAATTTACCCTTGTCCTGAAAAATGACATATTTTATATATCAAATACCAAACAGGGTCAAAAAATCTGATCATGTAGAGTAAGAAATGTCAATGCTACCCTACCTATTACATATGTTCTTGCCATTTAATAAAATTTTCTTAAACTTTCATAGTCTAACCTTAGAATTGTACATATATTTCCTGTTTTCTATTTAGTTTAGTCATAAAGAGACTTTGAATTGTCCTTTGTATTGGAATGTTAATAATTAGGATTTTTTTAAAAGAAACACATAATTATATATCGTGTATAATAACTGTAAAGTGCTCAGTAAAGTGCTTGGTACATGTTAATTGCTATGTGAATTTTAGCTATTTTATTGTTACACACACACACACACACACACACACATATCCAATGCTGCAAAGCATGACAGGCTACTTTGGAGAAGTTTTCCAGCAAAACAGAAGTGAAAAAAAATAAGTGACATATGTTAAAACATGTTTTCATATGAGGGTAATTACTAGACATATGGTAAGAACTATTAAAAAATTTTTAATGGGCTCTCATTTATTTAACTTGAATGTGAAGAGCTATTCTAAAAGAAGTTGGGTTGATTTTAAAAACTTTACTCATAAGACATTATTACCAAAACTATGTGGTTAGCTAGAGACTTTAAAACACTAAACAGATGTAGTTAAGTGCTGTTAATTTTCAAAGTTTCCTCATATTAGCCAGCCAATTACTGTATTAAAACCCTGAGATTTCATGTGAAAGCTCCTAATTTAGTGTGTATCTAAATAAAAAGCACAATGCATTAGAAATATAAAATACTTAAAAAGACAACTTAAGTACACGTGTTAAAGCAATGAAGGTTTTTCTGTATCCTTCCCTACTTAGATCTTATCTTGAAATTTGTGTTCAATAGCAGGTACCATATTTTAGGAAGGAGGTTGATGATTTAAGACAATATATAAAGTATATAAAGGCTTTGGAGTTAAGAAGATCTTTTTCAAGCCCTGTCTTTAATATACTGGCTGGGTGACAATGGCAAAGTTGTATAACTCTCAGTGTTTGATGTAATGTTCTAAGAATATAAGGAAGGTTTTCCTGGTAAATGTTTAACAACCAGTTCTAGGTGTGGGGTTGGAATAAATGTATGCATAACACACGTAAGTTTCAATCTACATCATGAATATTTTATGTTCCACTTCTTAAAATCTAGAAAAGAAAACAATAAATTAAACCCTGATTTGTTGATATCTGAGGGGCAGGTACTCACAATTCAAATTTAACCACCAGCTCTTGGTAGTCAGTTTGAGTTGGCTCCAGTATACCTCTGATTGTGAATTATAGATGAGTTTCTGAATTTTGTCAGCAGAAGGACTTTCAACACAGTGAACTTTCCACATAGAAAAAAGAGCAATTTAGGATGAAATCTAAAATTGGAGAACATGTAGAGAAAGATAAGTAGATTGATAATGGAGGTTGAATATAGGCCATATGAGAATTACTTGAAGGAACCTGTTGCAGATTTAGCTTAGAGCATTGAACGTTTAGTTTTCACATGAGGGTTTCTTTTTTGAAGGTATAAGGGCTATTACCTGCAAAAGGCCTTGTTCTGTATAGTCCCACAGGACATGAGTAGGAGTAATAGGTGGAAGTTTCAGAGGTAAATCCAGACTTGATTTCAGGGGGAAAAGACAAAAAAAACTTCATAAAATTTAGAGCTATCCAAATTTATCATTCTTTAGTTTATTTCCTTTACAAAAGATCTTCAAGAGTTTTGAAGTCTACCTATCAACAATGTTGTTGAGAGATTTTTTTTTTCTGATTTGGGTTGACCTAGATACCCCCTGAAGTTAAAGACAACAGACCAGTCCAGTCAAGTGGGGGGCATACTGGGAAATTTCTAGGAGAAGGTGGAAGTGGAAGAAGAAAGTAGGAAAGGCTATGCAACCCTATAGCATAAAGTGAGGAATGCAGCAGTAGCAGTACTGTTATTTGCCTCCCAGGTGCTGACACACTGTGGAAAATCTCCTCTCATTCTAGCTTAATTTTGGCTAATATCATTCATTATGTACATGCCACAGAAAATATGTACTTAGATATATTTTAGGAAATGCACATTTTCTGTGAAAACATTCCAATAAATATTGAACCCCTAAATACCATTCCAAAAAGTCATCCTTTCTATTCCAGAAAATAAATTTGTTCTGTAATGGAATAGGTCCATCAAATTTCCAATCTCATGGCAGTTATTTTTTTTCTGAAGTGACACCATCAATGTTAGCATTGAAACAACTTCAGATTTCCTTTCAACACTTTTAATTTCCAAGGGACATTCTTTCAAAGAAAAGCCACCTATGCAATTTATTCTACACTGCTGTCAGAAATGTAATTGCTACTAAATTTTTAACAAGTGGTGAGGTGTGAAGTGACACATACAAACATGTGAACCACATGTGTGAATAGAGAAAATTGCATATGGTGCTTCTGAGACATACATGCAGACTTTGTATGATCTCGTTTCTCTGGAAAAATACAAATTAGAATATCATTGCAAAACCGAAAAGTCTAATCAAATCCCTAAAATCGAAGAGAAGGGATAACATGAAGTAGCAGTTAAAATATGCTTAAGATGCTATCAATATCAATCATATTTTGGGTCGGCAAGTACGAGCACAGGCCACAGTGTCGGGATGATCTGGGGATGGAATCTGGGCTCAGATACTTAGCACCACACCCAGAAATAACTGGCCGTGTAACTTTGAGCAAGTTATTTAACCCCAATTACTTAAAAAAATATATCAAGCATATTTTTTAAAGAAATATAGGTGTACTTAATTAAAAAGCTGTAGTTGAGAATTGAAAGTTAAGATGTAAAAACATTTTTGTTTTTCATGATAAGTATACTTTAACAAAGAATTTGTAATCAGCAATATTTTTGCTCAAACATAAATAAGTCCTTATATATCTTAGATCATAGGTTGTTTGTGGCCCTTCAGAAGATAGATTCTGATATCACTTTTGTTTTCTAAAGCAATCATTTCACCTTATCTTAAAGATATTTGTATGTTATCATACCTTATTCTCTGGGCCAATTATGGAAACATACTAGGTATTTCCTAGGTTGATATGTTGAAGTTTTTCATAACCTTTTTAACATTCTGAGAAATTTAGAAATAAATTCATCCAACATTTGTATTTCAACATATATCACTTTAAATGAAACTTTGTATTTTATAATAGAATAAAGAAAACCCCCAACAACATAATGATAAGTAATGAAAATGTGAAAAAAAGTTATTCAATCCATTCGTTGATTAATCCACATATCCAAATAATTTATTTTCATCTGATTGATTGAAATGTCTGTTGTTTGGGTTTAATATGGGCATTCCTATTTCTGAATATCTGCATATTTGTCTCATCCATATATAGTTTATAAAATATTCTTTTTTTTCCCTTTTGGAGGAGGAAGGCAGGGCAATTGGGGTTAAGTGACTTGCTCAAGGTCACAAAGCTAGTAAGTATTAAGTATCTGAGGCTGGATTTGAACTCAGGTCCTCCTGAATCCAGGGTTGGTGTTCTATTCACTGTGCCACCTAGCCACCCTTATAAAATATTCTTTACAAAAATATGATGATTGATCTGTTATTTCAGTAGAAGGAGTACTCTAGTGGTAAGGAGGAGAAGCTCTCCATGCTTTCTTGTCTGTGTCTTGCTATAAAACACCTCTGATGGATCTACCCAACATGATGGGAGGCCTCACTCTCATTATTTAAGTAGCATGTTCATACAAATGTTATCACTTAGGTTATCCATACATTATCTCTTCCTTTTCATTAAATAACAAACTTCTCAGTTTTGGTACATATGAGTCCCTGATAATGTCTTTTACATGATTTTCCCTGTGGAAATCATAGCTGATAACTTCCTGCCACTTCCCCCACCATGCATCTTTCCTTTGATCTTTGGATTATTCATTGTTTTGATCTTGTCGAGGCTGTGTTCCATGATTTGTAGCCACATGGAGCAATGAAGAAAATATCGATGCTATTATTTGTTGAAATACTGACTTTTGGTTCAGTTCATAATATGGGATCATTATAGGTAGAGAGCCATTTCACAAATGCAATTCAGTCTAATGTCTTCTTCCTACTCAGTTCTCTCTTTAGAACACGATTTTTCTGCATCACCTATGCAAAAAAGCATAGACATTGATGGACTAAATTTATGGGACATCTGCCCAGGTACTTATTATAAAGGGGGAAGTATTTGTGTTTTTTGCACTATGTTTACATGGTGTAGGGAGTTATACTCATCCCTTTCTCATCACTATAGGAGTCACTGAGGAGGGTTTGTAGTGTTTTAGGGATTGATTTAATTATTACAATGTTATCTGTGAAAATGATCATTTAAGAACTCAGCGCTCTGTGGGGAATCTTTCTTTACTTTGAATTCCGTATAGGACACAGAGCTAGAGCTAGAAAAGACCTTAGAAACCATCAAATCTTGTCCAAATCCCTTATTTTTAGTTGAGGAAACTGAAGTCCAGGAAGAAGAGAATTATCTAAAGTCATGCAGATAATAAGAATAAGAAGCAGAATCAGAACAGAGGTCTTCTGACTCCAGAACTAATGGTCTTCCCCACATACCAAGTTATCTCCAATCTTCTATACACTTCAAAGCCTCTTAGTTGTGCAAAGCCATAAAACATTTCTTAAGTGCTACTATGTGTCAGGCACTGTGTTGAGGCTGGAGATACAAATACAATCAAAATGAAGCCAATTCTTATCCTCCAGAAGCTCACAGTCTAACTGAGGGATATGACACACAATAGGGATGTAAAGGGGAGGAGAATATGAAGGTTCAGTGTGGGGGCATAGTCATGAAATCAAGAAAGTTAGAAGTGGGGCCAGGAAGAGAGTGAAGGTTTGATGCCCTGAGACCTCCACAAAATGGAAACCTAGGGAAGAAGTAACCAATGGGAGAAAGGGCACAAATGTTTCTCTATTTTATATTTAACTTGGTATAGGATTATTAAATGGCAGACCTATTTCAAGTCTCTTCCCTCTCTTGTGTCCCTCACATAGTTGCCAAAATGATAGTCTTTTTTTTTTCTTTTAAAGATTAACTTTGAAATCCATCTTGCCCTATAAGAAAGTAAGGGGAAAGGGGGTAAGAGGGAAATGGGGGTTGAGTAGAAGAGAGGGAAGACTGGGGGAAAGGGTATTCAGTATGCTTGTCATCTTGGGATGAGGTGTAGGGGAGAGAGGGGGAGAAAATTTGGAACTCAAAATCTTGTGGAAATGAATGTTGAAAACTAAACTAAAATAAAATAAAATAAAAATTAAAAAAATTAACTTTGCTTTGATGCTCCAATATTTATTTATTTGGGGGAGGGGGAGGCAATTGGAGTTCATTGACTTGCCCAGGATCACACAACTAGCAAGTGTGTGAGGCCATATTTCAACTCAGATCCCCCTGACTCCAGGGCCAATGCTTTATCCACTGTACCACCTAGCTACCCCCAAACTCATTGTGTTAAAACACAGATCTAAACATGTCATTCTTCTGCCCAATAAGTTTCAGTGCCTCCCTCTTATTTCTAGGTTCAAATACAAATCCCTCTTTTTGTTACTTGTAGCCACTCTGGCTACAACCTAACTTTACAAACATACATTTTTTCCCGTTAATGGCATCTATATTTCTATCAAGGGAGCCTTGATGTTCCTTACACACAACATTCTTTTTCCCATCCCCCTAACTCTGAATAGACTCTTTTTCTCTCCAGGAACATGTCTTTTCCTTACCTCTTCATCTAAGAATTCCTAGTTTACTTCAAAGCTCAGCTTAGATTCCGAACTCCTAAGTGAGGCTTTTCCTGATTACCCCAGCTGGTGGTACCTCCTCTCTCAAGCTAAGTTCAAATCTTGCTTCAGATACTTAATACTTACTAGCCCTATGACTTTGGGAAAGTCACTTAACCCCCCCAAACCCAAATTTCTATATACACTGCATATGTACTTATATGTGGACATATTTGCTACCCTTATAAAAACAAGCTTCTTGAGGGCAGGAGCTTTTTAATTTTTGTCTTTGTAACACCTGTGTCTGCCTCATTGTTGGCACTCAAAGCTTATTGATTCATTGATTTATATTATTAATACTCAGATAATTGAATACAGTTGTTCAGTCTCTTTTCAGTCATGTTCAAATCTCTGTGACCCCATTTGAGGTTTTCTTGGCAAAGATATTAGAGTGGTTTTCCATATCTTTCCTCAACCTATTTTACAGATGAGGAAACTGAGGCAAATAGGGTTAAGTGACCTGCACAGGGTCATATAGCTATTAAGTATCTGAGGCCAAAATTGAATTCAGGAATATAATTCTTCCTGACTCTAGGCCTGGCTCTTTATTCACTATTAGTATTGTGATTGTATCAATCATACTCCTAATACTTTAATCCACATAAAGGAAACAACTTCCCTGAGTAAAACATTGCATTTTATTGCGCCAAATGAAGGAATTAAAAAATCAATTCAAAATATGCAATAAGATAATATATTCAACACCTTTTGGTCTACTGAGTATGAAGTCATAAAGATTTCGTATTCTATAGAAAATTGTCTTTGAAAGCCTCCTTGCTCTCTTACCATGTTTTAATCAAGGATAATATTGAAGCACGCAAAAACCATGCTTTTAAGTACTTTATGAAGATGGGAAAGGAAGCATAATGGCCCATAATTGCTGAAATATTCTCAGTTTTTTTTTTCCTTACCCCTCCCAAAGCTCCTTAAATCAATAGGACAAAAAGTTCTATTTTTGTTCCTTATCATCAAATGGAGGTGTTGCTTAGCTCCTGAAGTCTATAACATCAGGGTCTAACTAGCATGCTAGAAAAGTATTCATTAAGGCAGAACATATGTCTACTGTTAAACAACTCTAAGTCTTTAGTTTGGTTGTCACCAGAAGATTAGCCAACAAATGGCAATTGACTTTTTTTTTTCTATGTGACCCATAATAGACAAAAAACATTTAAACTAACATAGAGGTTTATTATAAATAAAACAAAATATATGGGAAAAACTCAATCCATCAATACCACCTTCTCAAATCATTCCTTATTGATTAATTCCCTTTAATTTATAAATCACTTTAATACTTCTGATAGTAAAAAATAATTAAACAGTTTTTATTTCCTCAAAAAATGTTCAGATAATAAAAATACAACCCTAATATTTCATCACTTACATTTTTGTATCTGCCTTATCTTCCCAATTATATTAATTGCTAGATGAAATTAGTTACTTTTACCTTCTGTCTTTTAAATCCAGGCCATTTTCCATCTAACTCAGTCAATGTTCTAGATACCATCATCTCCACAACACTGTCAGAGTCATGTGAACTCAAGTAAACAGGAAATACTTGCCTGGTAGGAGGATCAGTAGAATACTTGACTTAGAGGCCATGCAATCTCTATTTCCTTACCATTGTGTGTGCTATAATGGACTGTATAAAATGGCACAGTAGCTTAGAATGCTTACATTTTTTAACAATCCTTCAAGGGCTGAAATATGCCATAAAACACAATTATGATTCTTAAAAAAATAATAAAAAATGAATACACTTTGAAATACATACTTTTTCACAGTGAGATACACTGAAAGTAAATTGTCAGTTCCTGACTTTTGAATAGCCTATTGTAATCTAAACTAGGATAGGAAAAAAGTACACATAAAAAAACAAAACAAAACATTTTGCATTTTTCCTTACAAGTGAGATGACTGCAATGCACCTTCCTGAAAGTCATTCCTAAGACTTCATCTACCCAGTGTATCTCACACTACATTATATCTCTTCTTCCCTTGCATCAGCTGTTATCGTTATTGCCAAAATATCTCAGCGATTATTTCAATCTGTACCTCTCTAATTGGCGTGACTGTCTTGAAAGTTACTTCTTTTCTTACCTTGAATCTCCAAAATTGAATTTAAGTTTGAAGTGAAAAGACAAAAACAAACAAAAACTCCAAACATCCCTTTAAAATATTTTTTCAGTTTTTTTTTTTGAGGGGGAAAGGCAGGGCAACTAAGGTTAAATGACTTGCCCAAGGTCACACAGCTACTAAGTGTCAAGTGTCTGAGGTCAGATTTGAACTCAGGTCCTGCTTACTCCAGGACTGGTGCTCTATTCAGCCTTTTAAATATTGTGAGTACTTTGAATAGGGTATTGTTTCCTTTTAAAAATAGTTTAGAAAGTCAAAGTGATGGTCAAAGTCAATTATCTAGATGATAAGTTAGTGCATAACTAACATGAATGAGGAAATACTTTTTATCTGAATAAAATTAGCCTATGAAATTTATTCCTAGTGATTTAATGTGATGAATGTATTGAACAACACTATCAAAAACTCTTTAATTGGGGGAAAAAAAGTAACCATTCCTTTTTTTTACTTTTACCACAGCAATTAAAACATTACAAAATGTCCTAACAGATGTTCACAACTCAAGATGTGACCTTGGGAAATGCAGAGAGATTGTGACAAAGGATTATGCTGAGTATCCCCTGCTCCTACTCTCCTGATGGCCTTTCTTAGGTTAGCATTACATTTTCTGCCCAATGTCAGAGTAGTAAGGAAATTTGGGCTTTGCATTTTTCACTGTCAAGTCAACAAGCATTTATTAATTGTCTGCTATATGTAAGGCACTGTGCTAAGCACTAAAGATACAAGCAAAGATACCTTTGCTCTTAGTTGTTGCTCTTAAGGAACTCACAGTGGAATGGCAATTCATAAGAATACATGGATGTGTATATGAAAATTTGTCTTTCCTGAAAATCTTTGGGAATGTTTCAATTACTAGAAAAGTTCACTTTGCCTACCTTTTATCAGTGGTTACCCTGAGCAGACACAATAGATTTATGTCCTTATCCATTTTGTTCCTGCAAAAAGCCAATTACATTTGGTTTTTGTTAGAAGGAAAGATTTTTATTTTTATTCTATAATTTTATTATTAGTTGTCCATAAGAGAAGATACCTATGCTTTTATAACTTATCTCACAGAGCTGTTATAAAGAAAGGACTCTTTACCAGCTTTAAAGATCAATGGTTTATAAATGTTATTTTTTTATTATAATGTGAATATTATTTTTAATTTATTATTATTAAATCTACAATAGGATTTGGTGGGAGTTTGGAGAAGGGGGAAATTCCATGTTCAATAAAAACTCAATTCCTATAAACACTGATTGAATACCATCAGGCAATCATAAAAAAAAAATTAAGAAGAAATAATCAATTAGTAGGTACAGCTAGGTGGTACATTGCTGGACTTAGAGTAAGGAAGACTCATCCTCCTGAGTTCGATTCTGACCTCAGACATTTACTAGCTGTGTAACCCTGTACAAATCACTTAACCCTGCTTGCCTCAGTTTCCTCATCCATAAAATGAGATGTAGAGGAACTTGACAAGGCACTCCAGTATATTTGCCAAATGGGGTCACTAAGAGTCAGACATGACTGAAAATGACTAAATTACAAGAGCAAAAGTTTATTAGATTACCTTGTATGGAAGAAAAATGTGTCTTTAAGAAAGTGTTGGTAAATGTCTTAAAGGAACTTCACTTCACTCAATAATTTCATTATTTCTATTTTAAAATAATCTTAAAGGATCCCCTTTAGGCTTTCTTCTGCTTGTCCACTCCCTGCCTTTTAGTTAGTAACCAGAGTATCTTAGAGTTAAAAGACAGATTAGAGATCATATTTTTATTTATAGTTGAAGAAATGATCTAAAGAGGTGTTCTGTCCAAAGTAATGCAGCTAATTAGTAGAAAAACCAAGAAAACTACCTAGAACTTGATTCTACTATGTCTGTCAGGCCTCATTGATAGAAAAGGACTAGAACTGAAAAGGAACTTATCTAATCCAGTCTTTTTTTTTTCATTTTACAAGAAGAAGAAACTGAGGTCCAAAGAGATTGAGTGACTTGCTTAAAATCACATAATTAGTAAGTAGCAGGGATATGAAGTCCTCTACTTATAAATATATGCCCTTTCTGTGTACTACATTGCCTCCCTATTTAGGCTATACATATATGCAAAATAACAACAAAAAAAATCGAATCTATTTAAGGAAATTGTTCCTCAACCAATGTTTTAGTCAAATAATGGTCATTTAAGATATTTCTCTTTCTAATAGATCCCATTTACCAAGTTCCATGACAACTCAGTCCAACTCCTGACCCCAAGGATTTAATAGACTACCATAATAACAGGTTTTTTTACCCATATTGTCACCCAACGATTACAATCACCTTTTTCTTTTCATAGATGCGAAAACTGAGGCTCCAGAAGTTCTCTAATTTGACCAATATCACACAATTGTTAAGAAGTCAGACGAAGGAATAGAACCCAGGTCCTCTGACAATAGACCCAACGCTTTCTCTTTCCACCACAGTAAAGCTAGGTGACAAGCAGTATGCCAAGAAGAAGTCTGGGCTATGGTATAAACACACAATGATGAATTTATCTGATGGCCCAGAAATTTAAAGGCATGACAATAAAAATGTTTTTAAAAGATTATGCAATTTTGAAATTTATTCCATTTACATTTTGACAGCACTTTCACTCCTTCAACAAAGTGCAAACAACTAAGCTTGGCACCTAGTTAGCAAGAATAATTAAACTAGGAAGCTACCAGATGGCATGCTTCCTCCCTGAGGTGCTGACATACCGACCCCAACCTGCTTTGTTCTGCTCCCCCATAGTTGTACAGTTTCCTCCCCATCACTGATCTCAACATATTCAAAAGTCTCCCTCTCAGAGGCTAGGGTCCTCATGTACTTCCCAATTTTCTAGTTTCCTGAAGTCCACAATTATACTCAACTAATGCTGTCTGACAAACTTTTTGTATTATTTTATTTTCATATCACAAATGATAATGTTGACATTTATTTATTGCTGGCCCCCAAATTACAAGTTACATCCTTGCTAATCTGTATGTCTTTATTTGGATTGCATGGTTCATAAATAAGATATATATATATATATATATATATATATATATATATATATGTATATGTATAT
>NW_027186304.1:14983560-14990485 GCF_028583685.1 Petaurus breviceps papuanus
GAGAGACAGATAGAGACAGAGAGAGAGAGAGAGAGAGAGAGAGAGAGGCTTTAGAGATTTAGTTTAAATTCCTTGCTTTACAGATAGTGTATATTACACAGGTGAAAACTGGTAGAACTACAATTCAAACACAGGTCCCTTGACTCTGTACCCAGTACTCTTTCCAATTCACCATTTCATCATTTACACTTCAAAGAGATGTTAATCATTGACAAACCGAGAAACTAACACAGACATTATTTTTTTTTTCTAAACACCCTATAGAATTTAAGGCTAGCTAACTGACCCTGGGCAAGTCACTTAACTTTTCTCAACTCAGTTTCTGCAACTGTAAAATGGTATAGTTATATTACCTATCTCAAACAGTTCTTGTGAGGGTTGAATATAATAATATAGACCAAGTGCTTTGTAAACCTGACAGTATTATGTAAATGTAAGCTACTATTTCAAGATTTAGAGACAGAAATCTAACACAATAAAACATTATACAGAGTAAAAGATACTTATGTGTCCTCCTAACACATTTCTCTCTGTAAATTGAACACATAGATAATTTTTTCTTGTAATTGAGCATTTCAACAATTAAAAAAAGAGATTAATTCTTAACTCATAGTATAATTAATGAGTTCTTCAATTTCTTTTGTTTCCTCAAATGACTTTCTTTGTGTCCCATGTATCACACTTGACTTCAGTTGGTACTAAAACTTACCTCATAGAATCATTGATTTATAAGGGATGTGAATGCTGTAAAGCCATGAATGAGCAGCTTTCTAGAGTACTGCTGCTGTGAACAGCTTTCAAGGCTCTGATTACATAGTAGAGAGAACACTCTATTTAATAGCAAATCAGAGCAAAACGTTCACAGAGAATCAAGGTACAGCATTCACAATGTTACAACTTGCCACAGAAAATCAAAATAAAGCATTCACAATGGCTTATCATTAAAATGTCCACATATTTTTCACCAAAGTGATCACAGTATTTAGAACAAAGAATAATCATCTCAAAGTACAATAGTCAAAGTCTTCCCTTCATGGGGCACACTAAGTTAACTCAATCAGTCACTTATTCAGCAATCAATTACTAACTATCACTAATCACTAAGTGCAAGCATTAGAAAATACACAAACCCTCCACCCCTAGGTCACTAGTAAACTAAACTTTCATCATTACTCAGTGCTCATGGAAAGGACTTTTCATCTTGACTTGGGGCTGGTTCTCAGATTTCCTGTATCCCCTCCATGGTCCCAGATTCTACCTGGATTCACCAGACTGTCACCTGAGTTCAATGGCAGACAGCTCCAAGTTCCTTGTCCAGCTCTCTGGGTAGGTCCTGCTCCACACTGAAGTTCACAGGGTCCAGTCCATTCCAAATCTTTCACAATTTCTGCTCCCAGGAATTCAAGGCTCAACAAATTCACAAACAGACAAACTCGCTGCATCCTGGTCATGCTTCATCAGTCTTCTTCAGTTTGTTCAAAAAATCAGAATCACTTTATCCAGACTGGGGGGAAGGGACCCCTGGGTTCTGAGTTCCTGACTCCTGGGCTTCTGTTTAGAAGAAACTCCACACCAACAAGTTTTCAGGAAATTCTGCCTCAGTTCTCAATTCTGTTTTCTGTAGCTGCTCTGCCTCCAGATTCTTATCCCAAGAAATTCTGGCTGTGCCTCTCTGGTGATCTTCTTATATACATACAACGTTAGCTTCCTGTTTCAGCCAACCCCTTAGGAACAGGTTTCTTGTAGCTTCTGTTTCTTTCACAGAGTTTAATTAGTTACTGAATGCTAAGTACCTGCTTTCTTGCCAATACAGAAAAGAGGTCTTCAAGTTACCATTACAAATATTTCTTTGATCTAAGACATTAAGGGTATTCAACAACTTGTCCATGATGGCATACTAGGTGACAGGAGGAGCATTTGAACCCCGGTCTCAACTCTAAATCCCAGCACTCTTTTAGATGCTTCAAGATGTCCTCTTATAGTTGCCTAACTACGTCTTCCTGCTGTTCCTTCGCGAGTTTGGCTTGCCTCAGTAAATGCTCCAGGTCCAAAATCAGAGTCATTTTGGAATCTCAGTAATGGTAGAATGATACCTGTTGGGGCAGAAATGTAGTTGGAGACATGAAAAATTACACAGGTCTAAGGAAACTAAATAAAAGATTTCATATATAATATATATGCATATATATATATATATATATATTAAATATAGAGAGACAGACAGACATGGACACAGACAGAGAGAGAGACAGAGAGTTTTTTGTTGCGGTAATGCTTTTGGGGTGTGTGTGTGTGTGTGTGTGTGTGTGTGTGTGTGTACTTTCTGTTCTCTAGATATTCATTAATGTGACTTTGCCTTACATATTTGTGCAAAGTCGCTTTTGGTGTTCATAATAAAAACTTGTCTGGCTAATAGGACTGGGGTATATACAGTAAATTATCTATTATGGTTATTTCTTAGTGCCGAGCATCATTAGAGCTCAGCAGCACCGGTGCAAAATGATTGAAAGACAGCTTTTTTTGAGAAAATCAAGAGAAATGGTCCTTTACCTAGAAAATATTAAAATGACTTCCTGTCAACCTAGATTAAAAATAATCTTATGAATCCTGATAAATAGGGGTAAAAAGTGATAACATATTTTATGTTAATATTTACATTTAAAAGAGACAGACTAATGGCTTAACTAGAAAAAACGTTTTCAAGTTAAATTGATCATAAACAAAGGCTGGGAAATGTTCAGCTGGCTACATGAGTTACATTAGAACAGAAAGAGTCTTTTTGTTTCATTTTGCAATTTTTTCTTGGTACTTTGCAGTATAAAATCTCTGTCCTGCTTGCTTATGTGATCCAAATTCAGAGGTGCCCTAGATTTAGTGCTTCTTCTGAGATGAGGCCTGTACTGCCTCAAGGGAGCCTGAAAGCTATCTCAAGGTCCATGGAGGCTTCTTTGTACAAACTCTGCCTCTCTTTACAATTCCTAGTGTGGTCTAATTCATCTCTACAATTGGTCAAGTTTCCTTAATAAGTATGCAAATATATCCTCACATGTAGAAAGCTGCAAATCTTGCAAAATTTTGCTTGCTTAGACAAAGTTATCTAAAATCATCTAAGATAAAGACAAACTGAAAGGGGAATCCAAAAAAAGCTAGCAGGAGAAAACTTCTGGCAAATACATAGTTATTAAAAAAAAATACCCAGACTTCAATCCTCAACGTGCATTTATCATACTGTGAAAATATGTATATTTCAGAAATACTTATAGAGTGTTCTGGGATGACCTTGATGTTTCCTTCCAGTTCTAAATCTCTGATCGTGTTTTTATAATCTTTTATTACCAGTTTATATTTCAATTTGATCACACAAACAACGTATAATTATCATATGTACAATGTTGAGTTGGGCAGCATAATTTAAAAAGGAAACCACAGTATAACAAAAGCATAGATTTATTGTGAGAGAAGATGTTACTAGATTCTTCACAGCTTCAGAAATTTTTTTCCCTCATTAAAAGCTGTCTGAAGCAAGTAGCTTTTGCAGCTGTAATAATGGGGATATATAGTAAAAGACACAAACACTCCCTCTTGCATGATCTCATGTGGGTGTGTATGTACCATACACATTCACGCATAGATAGCTACAGAAAACTAGACCTAAACAGTACAATCGTCAGTGTTTAAAAGTAGCTTCATAACATGGTGGAAAGAACACAGGATCAAACTATATATCATTAGTCCCTGGTTCTAGTTCTCTTTCTATTAGCACCCCTCTCTCCAACACTAGCCTAGTCATTCAGTCTTTTAGCACACCAGTTTCTCCATCTGTCAACTAGAAGGAACTTAGAGTAGATCATATCTTAAATCTACTCTGACTCTAAAGTTTTTGTTATCTTAAAATATTGGAAAAGTGAATTCTTGCAAAAGGGGCAAGCACTCACACCTAAGGTGGCATAAGTCTGTTGTGTTTTTGTTTTGTTGTGAGTCTTCTTTTTTTTTTCTTTCCATGTGAATATTTTGGGGGCAGTTGTTAGTCACATGGAATGCATTTACCCTGTAAACAATGGAGGAAAGAAAGTTAGGTTCCCAAGTTGGTACACAAAAGCCTGATTGAAATGTTCTATAACACAGACTATATTTTAATATTTATAATTATTATTTGTAGACAATGAAAAGCTCGCAGAAAAAAAGAAGTATGTTTTCTTGGGAGCAAAATCTTCTATTAATGTTGGGACTCTGTATACAGATTCTATTTTTTTAACTATATATTTCTCCCCATTACTAACTAGTACAATGCCTTGTATACTATTGTGGAGTGTGTATGTGAATGCTGAGATCTTTGATCAGATCTGCAAATTTCTCTGCTACTTGAAGACTTAAGAGAGTTACTTATGGTTTTTACAGCAACTTTCTCAGATAAAGACCTCTTTTCTTTTTTTTTTCTTTCTTTTTATTTTTCCATTATTTATTCATTTATTTTTAAAGCAATTGGGGTTAAGTAACTTGCTCAAGATTACATAGCCACTTATTTTTGTGTGGGTGTTAAGTATCTGAGGCTGGAACCAATTCCAGGTCTCCCAACTCCAGGCTGCCACTGTTACTGTGCCACCCGGCCACCCCAAGGCCTCTTTTCTAAAAAGTAAAGAGACCTAAGTCAAATGTATAAGAAAAGAAGTCATTCCCCAGTTCATAAAAGGTCAAAGGTTATGAATAGGCAGTTTTCAGAAGAAGAAATCAAAGCTTTCTATAGACTTATGAAAAACTTGTTAAAAAAGTCACTGTTGATTAGAGAAATGAAAATTAAAAGAACTCTAAACTACCAACTCACACCCATCAGCTTGGCTAGTTTGACAGAAAAGGAAAATGATAGTTTTTGGAAGGGATATGGACAAACATGGAGAATAATGCACTCTTGGTGGGGCTATGAAGTGACAAAAACATTTTGGAGAATAATTTGCAATTATGACTCAAGGGCTACAAAATTGTTCATACCCTTTGACTCAGCAATAAAATTTTTAGGTCTATGCCTCAAACTGACCAAAGAAAAAGGAAAATGACCATGTACAAAAATATTTAGAGGAGCTCTTTTTGTGGTGACAAAGAACTGGAAATTCAGGGGATGCCCATCAATTGGGAAATGACTGAACAAACTGTCGTGTATGATTTTGTTGGAATATTATTGTGCTCTAAGAAATGACAAGTAGGATGCTTTCAGAAAAACCTGGGAAGACTTAAATGAACTGATTCAAACTAAAATTAATAGAGCCAAGAGAGCATTGTCTATAATAACAGCAAAATTGTATGATGAATCACTATTACTACTTAGCTATTCTCAGTGATACAATGATCCAAGACAATTCTGAAGGACTTATGCTGAAAAATACTATACAGAGAAAGAACTGATGGAGTCTGAATGTAGATGGAAGCATATTTTTAACTTTCTTTATTATTATTATTATTATTATTATTATTATAGTTTTGCCTTTTCTTTTGTAACACAGGTAATATGGAAATGTTTTGCATGACTGTACACATATAATTTCTATCACATTGCTTAATTTCTGAAGGAGGTGCGTAAAAAGGGGATTGGAGAAAATATGGAACTCAAAATTAAAGAAAATTAAATTTAAAAAATGTTAAATTTTTACATGTAATTGAGAAAATATAACAATTAAAAGCAGTTGCTTGTGACATTGTTGAATGAAATTATTTGACTTGGTCACAAACTATTTATGTCAGAGGCAAGATGTTAGCCCTGATCATTTTGACTTTAATAATGATAGCTTTGCACCTTCTATTCTATGCCTTGCACATCATAGACTTTTCATACATATTTGTGCAATCTTATTGAATTATGTAGGTGAAGTACATTACTGACTTGGATTCTGACTGTTAGGATTGAGTGGATCAGAGTGGGTTGTTAGGCAAGGTTGAATGTTTTGAGAGAAATGGAAGAAAACTTTCCTTGTGCACCTTTTCATGAGAACTCATGAGAGTTTTCCCTAAATAAAAATTTGTAAAGGTTTTATTCTCAAGGCACTATACATTGTACTTCAGCATTATTCACAAGTAAACATGTCCTCTTCATCTTTTATTATTATATATGCAAATTTATTTTTTCACATCTATCTTAGATTTTCAGTAAGTGTAACCTATGGTCATACCTCTGATGTCTTGTTGGATAAAGAAACTAACCTAAGTAGTCATTTACATGGTTTTTTCTTTATTATTTCATATTATTGTACAGCAACATTGCATTGTGATTTCAATTTACTTCAGATGAAAGAATGTTTAAAATATTTTTTTCCCTTTACAACCATTAAGGTAAGAAATATTTTTCAAAGGTGCATTAAGGTAGTGATATATCACCTTGAGCTGGCACATTCTTCATACTTACTCTTCTATTATAGCAAGTTACCCATTGAATTAAACCAACAGGTACTTGTAAAACCAAAACAGAGAATCTAAAATAAATCACTGTACATTAAGGGAATTAATCAGATGTCAGTTCAGTCTGCCCAAATCGGTCAAACTATACTTCTTCAGGGGAATTAAATGAAAGTCTCTTTGCCTGAAGATAAAATAAAATAGAACATGAGAAGATAATTCTATTACATCAATGATTACTCTCAAATCATATTACATTGTTTAAAAAAGACTCTGTAAACTTAAACTGCAGCTATCAGTAGCTACAATTTATTAGTCATTAAAACTTCAAGGATTTAAAACAAAACAAATGAATTAAGCATAGTGATTGAGTGACACCATTTATATATCATCTGCTAACAGCTACCACTTATTCTTTCACCATGGCATTTGAGAGGCAAATTTACTTAAGTGTTGTCTGTTTCATCTCCCAGTGAATTCATTGATGTCCAGGTATCTGGTTCAATTATAACTTCTTGGAAAAAAAAAAACAAAAAAAAAAAAC
>NW_027186304.1:14990885-15003765 GCF_028583685.1 Petaurus breviceps papuanus
TCTGCTACCATCACTGAAAAAGATGAATATATTTGCCCAAGACAGGTAATTTTGTATTTTTATTTATTGTGTCATCATGGCCAAATAATCATCTAGTCACCATCTTTCTCAAAATTCTTCTCTTTCTTCCATAATCTAGTCTGCAGAATAAAAAGGCTATTATTAACAGTTAACATTTATATAGTAATTATTATATGCCAGGCACTATGCTGTGTTTCATAATTGTTATTTCATTTCATCCTCACAACAGCACAAGGAAGCAGATGCTAGTATTATCCTCATTTTTCAGATGAGGAAACTGAGGCAAACATAGACTAAGTGACTTCCCCAGGATCACACAGATCATGAGTTCTTGAGATTGTATTTGAATTCAGATCTTCCTGACTGCAAATCCAGTATTCTTTCTACTATACTACCTAGCTGTCCTATTATAACATTTATGGAAGAGATTGAAGAAGTAGGGACATAATGATTTTCCCTTAGTTTCCTCAAGAAGAGGAATGAAGAGATTAGATTATCATGGATTCTTGAATTTATTTGGTTTTTATTATTTTCAAAATTTTATTTCAATATAATTAAATTCCTTTGTAATCTAATATATTTTATTTTATGTTTTAAAAACCAAGATTCTGAGAAGAGATCCATAGGCTTCATCAGACTTCCAAAGGAGTCTATGTTACAAAAAGGTTAAGAACTCCTGAACTAGATATTCTTTATGATTCTGTCATCTCTAAGATCTAGAATAAGCTGTGAAATCTGGGACCATCTTGCAAACAAAGACAATTTAATTTCTGATAGTGGGACTCAGGATGAAAGTGAGCACTAGGTATATTTAATAAAAATGTGAAAAAGGAAGATGTAGGATTTAATATTGCTTTTCTTTAATAGCAGAGATAATTTTTGTATGGGCATAATTTTCTGGGCAATATAGAGTATGAGATCCCACTGTATCTATTTGGTGATTTCAATAAACCATTTGATGTGGTAGAACAAAATGAAGACTTAAAGGCTCATGTTAAATCCCCAGGCATATTTTAGAATCACAGAAGATTGTGTGACAGGAGTAAATACAGAGATGATTTCATTCTGGTATCTGCTGAGAATATTCACATCAAAGGAAACTGAAAATAGCGCTTGTGCTCAGGAAGTACAGGGTGTTAACCAGTGTAATGGGAGATGCGCTACTCAGAGTTCAAATAATCTCCTGCCACTCCAATACCTCCTGCACAAAGTAACCAAAATAATAGCCTTAAGACATAGGACTGACCATATCACTCTCCTCTTCCAGAAACTCTAGTGTTTCCCTATTGCCTCCAGGATAAACACACATCTCTGTTTGACATTTAAAGCCCTTCACGAACTCCTGCCTACTTCTGCCTATTTATTACTCTTCTCCCCTTTCCATACTCCACATTTCAAACATCTCCCACTTTTGTAGACTTGCACAGATTGCCCCACCCTCTCCCTAAACCTACAAGAAAATGTCTCTTTGCCTCTACTTCTGGTGTTAACTTCCTTGAGAGCTCTGTTCCAGTGCAACCTCCTACAAAAAGTACAAGAATCTGTAAGAACCCCCTAACCCTCCTAATTCTTAGCATTCTCTCTGCTCAAATTGTATTTTATTGATTTATATTTATTGATTTCTATGGAAATATAATATAAACTCCTTGAGAGTATTACCTTTCTTTGATTTTTCTTAGTACCTATACTATCTAGCACAATTCCTTGTACATATTAGGTGATCAATAGATACTTATTGAATTGAATTGATCTGTCCCTTAAATTTGAAGTGGATCAGGCTGGATCAAATTAAGAAAATTGTTTATATTGTTGTTGTTTTTAATGATAGAAATCTGTTCACTGCTACAAATTATGGATTATGGAACAAGATAATTTCAGAAGAATCAAAATTAGAGGTGATTAGTGGACAAAGGACTCTTTACTCTCTCCTGCTTAAAAATATGGGGCCAGGATATCATTGGAAAGGTCAAAAGGGGATGTGACAAGCCTATCTCTGGACACCAAAAATGGGAACTTGAGAGATGATTCTCCACTATTATTCCAGGATCACTGTGCATATCATTTAACTTCTATGTAGTCGTACTGATCTAAATAATGGTTTCTCACAAATGTTCCTTGATTCTTCTGAATGTGTGGTATCATTAAAAGAGCACTAGCACTATCTTCATTATGAATGAAAGAACAAATGGATGGATGAATGAAACATTTGTTCAGTACTTCCTATGTGAAAAGCAGAACACTAAGTCTTTTGGATAGAAATAGAAAAGTAAGAAAGTGCCTTAATCTCTCCAGGAGCTTCTATTTTAAAGGGGAAGATAACACATGTAGAAGGTTTCAATTACAAGTCTAATGGAAAATTTCTGTCTCCTTACCATGCATCAGCAAAACAGGTAGGGATGCCTCTTCTTTGATGTCATTTTCATTAGGAGATGACATCAATATCTAATGTTGAACCATTTGACATTGCTAAAAACATCAGTGGCAAGAATTTTCTTTTCTGGGAATGCAGTAGCTGAGCACTATAGCACTTTCAGAAACACTTGCCACGCTACATCTCCACAGTGGTTCCTTCCTGGGATGGTCCTTAGAGCACTAGGTTGGAAGCATTGCTATCTCCAAGGTTCCTGGGTTCAGGATGTTGGGCTATGCATTTTGAGGTTGGAAGGGAAAGTTGTGGTCAAGTTGATGATGATAGTGGTTTGATTTGCTTTGCACATAGTGTCTTCCTTTTTTTTCTGTTAAAGTGCTTTGTTACTTGAATTAGTCTGGTTTTCCTGTCTTTAGTATAATTGCTGTTTGGAAGTTGGAGGGAATGGTTGATCTCTTCTCTTTAGGAATTTCCTCTCTGGATGCTGGCTGGGAGGAATAAGCTGGATATAGGCCCAATAGTCTATGAAGTACTACAGCTATGGGTTCCTATGCCTGATTTGGTGATAATTGTTGCTAGTGGTGATGAGGAAGGTGAACCCCCGATCCACAAAAATTTCTCCTGTCAATTATGCAATTTTCTAGGTGTCAGATGTGCTAGGACCAGGGATTGTAGGGCTTGATCCTGTGTATTCACCATATCACATAGCACAATGCTAAACACATAGAAGGCACTTAAATATTTGTTAAATGACTCTGACTCCATTTATATAAATTATTATATGCCACTGACATCAACAAATATTTGTAAATAATCCTGAAATTCCCATCTCTGATTCTTTCAAAACAGATTCGTAAAATCTCATGTTTGAGAAACACTTCTCTAAGTAAAATATAAAATTCAATCATTTGACAGTTCACTAAAGGAGAATTCTGAAAATATATAGCTAGGGAATCAAAGTTTTATCTACCCTTTACCATGTCTATGTTGCCCCCAATAAATCTCTTATGTAATATTGATCTAAAATGGAAAGTGATAAAGCAGTTTTTGTGAAGCTTTTTGTTTGTTGAGCTTTTATTTTTTAAGGTATTCATGAACTCCCTTTGCTTCCATACACAAGCAAAGTGAGGAGTCAGTAGTGATGAGACAAACTGGAGTCAGATAAAGACACTTATCAAGTATCTACATCTTTTGCCTGAACAATTGTAAAAGCAAAAGAAATGCAACTCTATTAGCATTGGCAGAAGCTTTTAAGCTGCCTACTGAATCCTAATCCTTGAAATGTTTGACAGGAAAGAATGTGTGCTCAGAAAATTATTTGTTCTACATTTCAAGGGCAACATTATCATCCTGCATATAGATAGAACAGGTTTGGCTCATTGGACCATCTTCATAAACAAGCATCGCAAGACAAGTGTCCAATTCAAGTCTCATACCTCTCTGACTATTTTTCTGTCTCTGTCTCTGTCTGTATGGTTTTCTGTGTCTCTGTCTCTCCCTACATCTTTCTTTCTCTGTTCATGCTCTTCCTCCTTTCTTCTCATGTATAAACCAAGGACACCTTCAAAAACTTAAGTATTATTAGAAAGCCAAGAATGATGCGAGGATAAGGGCTACATCTACAACAAAACCTTTGCAATGAGAGAGACTGTTGTTGGGGTGAGGTCTCCTTAGAAATGTAAGCCTTTCTATTGAATGTAAGACTTTTTATTAAAATCAATGGCACCACAAGGGTCTGTGGTCAGTAACGACTAGCTCCTTCTTTCATCAGAGCATAAAAATGGAACTCTCCCGTAGAAAAATGTAGGGGGGGGGTGATTTAATGTTTTGGGGAAAGGTTTCCTTTGGCTTCTTTTGCAGAGATAGAGTTGGGTTCTGCCAGACTTGAAGAAATTTGAGAGGGCAGGACACCAACTTGTTATCAAGATAAATTTAATTTATATAGGTATAGAATCGAACTGTTTTAGAAACCTCAATGCTTCCTTCTCTGGGAGAATGAGAACTTGGCAAATTTAGTAAATATTACTTGGTAAATTTTGTTCCATTACAAACTGATTTATTTTAAACTTTATTAATCATTTTCCATAAATAATCCATTTCGATAGGAATATAGATTTAGAACTAGAAAAGCCTATCTACTCCAATCTTTGAATTTTATAATTTATAAAATTGAGACCAAAGGATGTAAAATATTTTATAAAAGTAAGAAAAGCGAGATGCAGAGGCAGGCCCAGAAGGGGCCTGATCAACTCAGAGGGCAAGTCTTCCCACCAACCACAAGGGCCACTACCAGGCCTATCACCAAAGGTCTGGCACTGGAAAGAGCAAGGTAAGAAGCAAATACAGGGGCCCCTGTCCTGGACAGCAAACACTCCTGGGGCTACCACTTCATGGCACAGAAATAAAAGCAAAAAGCCCCTTTCAGGACCTCCAAAGTCCAGGATAACAGAGTAAACCTCACTTGCTCCAAACCCCCCCTCTGACCCGGAAAACATAGTAACTCTTGCCCCAGGGCAAAACCCTCTACAGTAAGGCTTGGGATCCCAGAGAAAGGGTGTGTCTAGGACCCTGCCTCAAAATGGATAGAAAGCAGACTACAAGGACAAAGACTCTGGGTCCTACTATCCTCAGAGGGAGGAAACAAACTCAGAGGGAGACAATGTTGACTCCACACCCAAAACTGAAACTTCAACAGGGAATGGGTCCAAAGTACAGAAGGCTCTGCTAGATGAGATTAAAAGGAACTTTGAAAACAAGATGAGAGATTGAAGACAAAATGAATAATTCTCTCAAAACCAAAATAGCAAATTAGAAAAACATTATAATGAGGAAAACATCTCTCTAAAAAGAAAAGTGTATGATATGGAAAAAAGAGCTCCAAAAATTAACCAAGGAAAATGATTTGCTAAACCTAGAATTAACCAAATGGAAACATCTCTATGAGGAATCAAGAATTAGTCAAGCAAAACAACAAGAATGAAAAATTATCAAAAGAAGTAAAATACCTCAAAAAAAAAGTAACTGACCTGGAAAACAGATCCAGGAGAGATAATTTGAGAATCTTAGCCCTACCAGAAAACTATGATGAAAAAATGAGCCTGGACAACATTTTCCAAGAGCTTGTTAAGGTAAACTGGCCTGAGATAATAGAATCTAAGGGTAAAATAGAAATCGAGAGAATCCACTGGACACCTGCTGAAAGAGATCCCAAACTGAAAAGTCCTCAAAATGTGTGGCCAAACTCCAGAACTACCAGATAAAAGACAAAATACTTCGAGTGGGCAGAAAGAAACAATTCAAACATTGAGAGTCCACAGTGAGGATTGCACAGGATTTGTCAGCCTCTACACTGAAAGATCGGAGGCAGTGGAATACAATTTTCTGGAAGGCAAAAGAGCTTGGGTTACAACCAAGGATCACATACCAAGCAAGACTGAGCATATTCTTCCAGGCAAAGAGATGGTCATTCAATGATATAAGAGAGTTCCAGACCTTCTTGATAAAAATGCCAGAACTCAATGGAAAATTCAACCTCCAATTACGCAATGCAACAGTGACTTAGAAAGGTAAACATGGAGAACACACACACACACACACACACACACACATACACACACACACACACACACACCCTGCTATTTGATAAGAGCAAACTGGTAATAGAGAAGTAGAGGGAATGAGTATAAAATACACAAAATGACCATTTAAAAAATCTTATTAAGGGCTACAAAGGGAATGGATTAAGTGGAAAAGGGTAAAATATGCCACACGTAGAGGCATAAAAACTGCATAGCAGAGGAAAAAAAGAGAGGGAGCTGGGAAGCATATGAGCTTTTCCCTCATTGGTTCTGGTAAAAGGAGGGAATAACAACCAGTTAAGCATAGGTCTCTATGGAGAAAAAATGCAAAAAATATCATTTTAGAGGGAAAGAGGGGAGGGAGAGGAGCTTCGCACAAGATTTGTTACTGTCACTCTTGGTGCGAAGAAGAAATAATATACTTCATTACGTATAAAAATATCCTACAGGCAGTAGGAGGGGGAAAGAGTTATGAAAGGAGGGTGGGAGTGGTTTGTAGGGAGGGAAGTAGTAAGGGGAAAGGGGAGGAAAAGGGAGGGGGGCTGATAAGGGAACACTGAGGGAGGCGGTGGTCAAAAGGAAAACTATTAAGGGGGGAAAGGAAGAAGGGAGGGAAAATATGAACATTAACAGGGGAGGGAATAGGATGGAGGGAAAGAAACATATAACAATCATGACTGTAAATGTGAATGAACTCTCCCATAAAACACAGACGGATAGCAGAATGGATTAGAAATCATAATCCCACAATATGCTGTTTAGAAGAAACACATCTGAAACAGAGGGATACACACAAGGTAAAGATAAAAGGTTGGAGTAAAATATATCATGCCTCAGGTAAAGTATAAAAAAAGCAGGGGTAGCAATCCTTATCTCAGATAAAGCAAAAGCAAAAATTGACATAATTAAAAGAGATAAGGATGGAAACTATATCCTGATAAAAGGCACCATCGAAAACGAAGCAATATTGTCACTTAACATATATGCACCAAGTGGTGTAGCATCCAAATTCCTAGAAGAGAAGGTCAAGGAATTAGAGGAAGAAATAGATAGCAAAACAATACTAGTGGGAAACCTTAATCTTCCCCTCTCTGAACTTGATAAATCCAACCTCAAAATTAAAAAGAAGTTAAGGAGATGAACAGGATTTTAGAGAGGATAGGTATGATAGATCTCTGGAGAAAAATGAATGGGGATAAAAGAATATAATTTCTTCTCAGTGGTTCATGGCACATACTAAAAAATTGACCATGTACTAGGGCATAAAAACCTCACAATTCTATGCAGTAAGGCAGAAATACTAAATGCATACCTCTCAGATCATGATGCAATAAAAATTATATGATATAAAAGGCCAGGGAAAGACAAACTAAAAACTATTGGAAATTAAACAATTTAATCCTACAGAATTAGTGGGTAAAACAAGAAATTATAGAAACAATCAGTAATTTCATTCAAGAGAATGATAATAATGAGACAACATACCAAAATTTGTGGGATACATTAAAGGCAGTTCTTATGGGAAGTTTTATATCCCTGAGTGCATACATGATTAAATTACAGAAAAGGGAGGTCAATGAATTGGGCATGCAATTAAAAAACCTAGAAAAAGAACAAATTCAAAATCACCAATTAAATACTAAATTGGAGATATTGAAAACCAAAGGATTGATTAATAAAATTGAAATTAAGAAAACTATTGAATTAAAAAATAAAACCAAGAGCTGGTTTTATGAAAAAACCAACAAAATTGATAGACCCTTAGTCAATATGATAAAAAAAAGAAAGAAGAAAATCAAATTATGAGTATCAAAAATTAAAAGGGTGAATCTACCTCCAATGAAGAGGAAATCAAAACAATAATTAGGAATTATTTTTTCCCAATTGTATGCACATAAATTTGACAATCTTAGGGAAATGGATGAATATTTAAAAACATACAAGTTGCCCAGATTAACTGAAGAGGAAGTAAATTACTTAAATAATCCCATCTCAGAAAAAGAAATTGAACAAGCCATCAGTCAACTCCCTAGGAAAGAATCTCCAGGGCCAGATGGTTTCACTAGTGAATTCTATCAAACATTTAAAGAACAATCGATTCCAATACTCTACAAACTATTTGGGAAAATTAGTGAAGAAGGAGTCCTACCAAATTCTTTTTCTGACACAAATATGGTACTGATACCTAAATCAGAAAGAGATAAAACAGAGAAAGGGATGCAAAATTCTAAATAAAATACTAGCAAAAAGACTACAGCAACTTATCTCAAGAATAATTGACTTTGATCAGGTAGGATTTATTCCAGGAATGCAAGGATGGTTTAATATTAGGAAAACCATCAGTATAATTGATCATATCAACAACAAAACTAGCAGAAACCACATGATTATCTCAATAGATGCAGAAAAGGTTTTTGACAAAATACACATCCATTCCTATTAGAAACATTAGAAAGTAGAGCAATAGATGGAGCCTTCCTTAAAATAATAGGATATTTAAAGCCATCAGCAAGTATTATATGTAATGGGGAGAAGCTACAAGCATTTCCCATAAGATCAGGGGTGAAACAAGGGTGTCCACTATCCCTCTTATTCAATCTGGTACTAGAAATGTTAGCAGTAGCAATTAGAGAAGAAAAAGAAATCAAAGGAATCAAATTAGGCAAAGAAGAGACCAAGCTATCACTCTTTGCAGATGATATGATGATATACTTAGAGAATCCTAGAGAAGTAAAAAACTACTTGAGACAATAAATAAATTTGGCAAAGTTGCAGGATATAAAATAAACCCACATAAATCTTTGGCATTCCTCTATATTTCAATGAAATTCAACAGCAAGAGATAGAAAGAGAAATCCCTTTTAAAGTTACTGTAGACATAAAATATTTAGGAATCTACCTGACAAAACAAACCCAGGACCTATATGACCACAACTACAAAACACTTTTCACACAAATAAAATCAGATCTAACTAATTGGAAAAATATCAACTGCTTATGGCTGGTTCAAGCTAATATAATAAAAATGACAATTTTACCTAAATTAAATTATATATTTAGTGCCATACCAATTAATTTACCAAAAAACTACTTTATAGGGCTAGAAAAAATAGTAACAAAATTCATTTGGAAGAATAAATGGTCCAGAATATCAAGGGAATTTATGAGAAGAAATGCTAGGGAAGGTGGACTAGCTATACCAGATTTCAATCTGCATTATAAAGCAGCAGTCATTAAAACTACTTGGTACTGGCTGAGGAATAGAGGAGTGGATCAATGGAATAGATTAGGCACACAAGATTCAGAAGTCAATGACTATAATAATCTATTGTTTGATAAATGCCCAGACCATGTTTTTTGGGATAAGAACTCACTATTTGACAAAAACTGCTGGGAAAACTGAAATATAGTGTGGCAGAAACTGGGCATAGACCATTATCTAACACAATATACCAAAATCAAGTCTAAATGGGTGCATGATCTAGGTATAAAGGTTGATACTGTAAGCAGTCTCCTAAAACAAGGAATAGTTTACCCGTCATACTTGTGGAGAGGGACAGACTTTATGACTAAACAAGAATTAGAGAACATTATAAAATGTAAAATGGATAATTTGGACTACATGAAATTATAAAGTTTCTATACAAACAAAGCCTATGTAACCAAGATTAAGAGGGAGGTGGGAAATTGGGAGAGAATCTTTACAACCTATGTCTGACAAAGGACTCATTTCTCAAATATATAGAGAATTGAGTCAAATTTATAAGAATACAAGTCATTCCCCAATTGATAATGGTCAAAGGATATGAACAGGCAGTTTTCAGAGAAAGAAAATAAAGATATCTATAAGCACATGAAGAAATGCTCTAATTCACTATCGATTAGAGAAAGGCAAATCAAAACAACTCTGAGGTACCACATCTCACCAGTCAGATTGGCTAAGATGACAAAACAGGAAAATGACAAATGCTGAAGAGGATGTGGGCAAATTGGAATACTAATTAATTGCTGGTGGAGTTGTGAATTGATCCAGCCTATCTGGAGAGCAATCTGGAATTATGCCCAAAGGGCTATAAATATTTTCATACCCTTTGATTCAGCAATAGCACTCCTAGGGTTATATCCCAAAGAGATCATAGAAATGGGAGAAAGACCCATATGTACAAAAATGTTTATAGCAGCTCTTTTTTTGGTAGCAAAGAATTGGAAATTAAGGGGGTGCCCATCAATTGGGGAATGGCTGAACAAGTTGTGGTATATGCATGTTATGGAATACTATTGTGCTATAAGAAACGAGGAGCAGATGGTCTTCTTATTTACCTGGAGAGGCTTATACAAACTGATGCTTAGCGAGAAGAGTAGAACCAGGAGAAATGTGTACACAATTACAGACACAACGTATGTGTCATGACCAACTTTGATAGACTGGACTGTTCTCAGCAATGCAGTGATACAAGTCAATCCCAAAAGACTCATGATGGAGAGAAATATGTGCATCCAGAGAAAGAACTAGAAAGAACTGAGTTTATATCCAAGTGGAAGCAAAATACCTGAGCTTTTTCCTTCTCTTATTTGGTTTTATGTCCTCTTTAACATTTTTCATTCCAGCTGATACAATCCTTCCTTATAACCTGACTAATGTATAATGTAAAAGTATGTACAGATCCTATACTTGATAATAAGCTGCCATGGGGGGGGGAGGAAGGGGGACAAAATGTGAAACTCAAGGAATTGTGCAATTGAATCTTGAAAACTAAAAGGAAACAAACAAATTAATTTTAAAAAATAAACAAATAGAAAAAAAAAGTAAGAAAAGCTTGAATTTGAATGGAAGTACTCTGAGACCACAGTCAGTATTCTGTCTATTTTTGAAAAATGACTTAATATGGTTATATATTAGAATCATTATTTTTGCTTAAGTGGATAGAGCCATTTTCCTTAAACTATTCTTTTAGCTGAAATATGTGAATTTATTATCCATAGGATAAGAATTTGACATTGGGATGTATGGTTTCAATCAATCAATCAATCAAAACATTTTAAATCACCTACTACTATGAACCAGGTGGCAGCTAGGTGATGCAGAGTGCTGGATCTTGGAGTCAGGAAGATCTAAGTTCAGTTCCAGCCTCAGACACTTATTAGTTGTATGATCTTGGGTAAGTCTCTTAATCATCTTCACCTCACTTTCCTTATCTGTAAAATGAAGTGGAGAAGCAAATGATAAACCACTCCAATATCTCTACAAAGAAAATTTCAAGTGGGGTCACAAAGTGTTGGATACAACTGAAATGACTAAACAACAGAAAAAAAAATTTATCATTGTATTACATAAAGTGCTAAAAATATAAAGGTAGGCATAAAGCAGTCTCTAACCTCAAGGAACTCATAATCTAATGGGAGAGATTACATACAAACAAATACATATGTGTGTGTATCTCAAACTACATGCATTATAGATAGGAAATAATAGGGGAAAGACATATGAGTTAAGAGGTGTCAGGGAAGGTTTTCTGTAGAAGGTGAGATTTCAGTTCATACTTAAAGGAAGTCATGGAGACAACTTTCCAGTCATGGAGGCAGTTAGAGAAAATGCCTAGAGCTCCAGAGTCTAAAGAGAAAGCATCATATTTGTGGAACAGCCAGGAGTCCAGTGTCACTGGATTGAAGTGTATCTGGTCAGGGGAAAGGTTTAAGAAGATTGGAAAGATAAGAGGGGGGCTAGGTTATGAAGACCTTAGAATGCAAAAGAAAACATTGTGTATTTGCTTTTGTAGGCAATAGGGAACCATTGGAGTTTATTGAGTGATGATTGGAGGGGTTATATGATCTGATATGCACTTTAGGAAAATCTCTTATGTAGCTGAATGGAGGAGGGATTGGAGTAGGGAGAAACTTGGGCCAGGCTATGACAACAGTCCATATGTGAGACTCTGAAAGGCTTCACTAGAGTGACAGCTGTGTCAGAGGAAAAAAGGGTGTAAATTTAAAGAAGGACATATTAAAAATAGAATCAAGAGACCTTAGCAGAGGCTTGGATATGGAGGGTGAGAGATAATGAGGAATTCAGAATGACTCCTAGTCCCTAGCCACTGAGAGGATATTGATTGCCTTCTTGAGTAATTGAGAAGATAGGAAGAGGGAAATGTTTAGGGTAAAAGTTAATGAGTTTTCTTTTAGATATGTTGAGTTTAAACTGTCTACTGGCCTTCCAGTGCAAGATTTCTGAAAGACAGTGGGAGATGCAAGACTGAAGATTAGTAGAAAGGTTGGGGCAGAATACGTAAATTTGAGAATAATTTTCATGATTCTTGTTCAGTTATTCAGTTATGTCTGATTCTTCATGATTCCATAAACCACAGCACAACAGACCCTTCTATCCTCTACAATTTACCAAAGTCTGTTCAATTTCATCAGCATAGAGATGGTAATTAGATTCATAGCAACTGATGAGATCATCAAGTAAAGTAGCTTAGAGGGAGAAAAGAGTACAGAACAGAACCAGGAGGGACACCTAGAGTTAGAAGTTTTGATCTGGAGGATGATCCACCAAAGAAGACAGAGAAGGAGTGGTAAGATAAGTAGAAGAAAAAGAGCAGAGAGTCATGCACAAAAAAAGCTAGAGAGAAGAAGAGAGTATCAAGGAGGAGAGAATGATAATAGGGTGAAAGATTATAGAACAATGAAGACTGAGAAATGACCCTTGGATTGGCAACTAAAATATCATAAGTACTTATGGAGAGAGCAGTTTTGATGGAATGATAAAATTGGAAGGCATATTATAAGTATTAAGAAAGTGATAGGAGAGAAAGTGGTGACACCAATAATAGATGGCTTTTTTGAAGAGTTAAACTACAAAGGGTAAAAGAGATAGAAGAAGAAGGTAATGGGGAGAGAAGGATAAAGTGACGGT
>NW_027186304.1:15003865-15113738 GCF_028583685.1 Petaurus breviceps papuanus
GAAGGAAGGAAGGAAGGAAGGAAGGAAGGAAGGAAGGAAAGAAAATCTGTTTAATCTACACTCTGACTTTATCAGTTCTCTATCTGGAGATGAATAGGGTATTTCATCAAGAGTTCATTTTGGAATTCTGGTTTGACATTGTATTGATCAAAGTTGCTAACATTTTCAGAGTTGATCATTACAATATTTTTATTATTGTACAAATGATTCTCCTGGTTCTGTCACTTTGTATCAGTTCATATATATCTCCTATGTTTTCTGAAACCATCCTAATCAATTTTTCTTATGGAAAATTAGTATTCCATTCACTTATTGATGAGACTCTCCTCAGTCAATTCTTTGTCTACCACAAGGTTAGCTGTTGTAAATATTTTTTGGTGTCTATCAATTCTTTTTTTCTTTCTTTGATTTTAGTTTAGACTTCATAGAAATATTATTGGAAGTATGTATAGTTTTTAATAGCTTTTTGGATATAGTTCTTTTCCAGAATTGTTTGACCAATTCACTTTCCACCAAAGTCAAATTAAATTTCCTGTTGAAAGGAAGCTAAGTGATACAGTTAATAGAATGCTATGCCAAATTTATGGAGAACTGAGTTAAAATTTAGCTTTGGACACTGTGTCCAATGGGCAAGTTATTTAAGCTCTATTTGCCTCATTTTACTCAATCGTTGATGGTAATAACAGCACCTAAGTTTGTGTGTTCTGAGGATCAAAGCACTTAGCACAGTTCCTCACACATAGTAGGCACTACAGAAATGCTTATTCCCTTTCCCCTTTTTTCTGTTTTCCCACTGTCACTCTAGTATTCATCATTTTCCTTTAAAAAAATCACTTTAACCAAACTGAGGGGTGTGAGATGGTATCTCAGCAGTGTTTTAATTTGCATTTTTCTAATTATGAGCAAATTAAACATTTTTCATATTTACAAAATAAATATGAAATAAAATAAAATATTTATATTTGTATATTTATAAAATATATTTATTCCCCTGAAAACTCCCATTCTTCAATTACAGAATAATTTATTCATAATTAAAATATTATCTTCCACTCCTCCCTCTACCTCACCCCACATATCCAATCTGTTGTAGAATCTTAGAATTTCTAGCTTTGTGGCATCTTTCATGGCCAAGCCCCTTTCTCTACTCACACAGATAACACTGTAGTTTGGGGTCCTCATCACTTCTCACCAACATTATTTCACAAGCCTACCAAATTGTACCCTTTTCTTGAATGTCTCCTCTATATATTGCATCCCATATTCTGCGGCCAAATTGATTTTCCTAAAGTGTATGTAGATCACATCATCACAGTCCACTAATTAGTCAATACCAGTGACTTCCTACTGTCTTCAGAATAAAATAAAAACTCCTATGTTTAGCTTTTAGGGGCCCAGACAACCTGGCAATGACTTGTCTTTCTAGTCTCATTGAGCATTCCTATCTACCACAGCACCTGCAATGCAAGCTAAACTTTCCTTCTTTGTTCCTCACAGACAACGCTCTACCTCCTATCTCTATGCCTTCTTTCTTACTGTCCTTCAGGCTTTGAGTGCACTACCCCTTGACCTCCAATTCAGAAAATCACTCTCTTCCTTTAAGGAATTACTCAAGCACCACTTTCTACATAAAACATTTCCTGTTTTCCTCAACTGTTAGTATTATACTTTGCTAGACAAAGAAGAATAAAGAATAGCCCCATTCAAGAATACTTTGTATTTAACTGTTTTGCATTTATTTGCATGAATTCTCTTTTATTTTTAGTGTGTGTGTATAATGTGTAATATATGAACATGTAAATGCATACAAATGGGGTATATCTACATGTGCATTTTTGTATGTGTTTATAAAGGTACTCATATAAATGTGTGCTTATGTGTTACTTGAATTTAGGTACTTTGCAAGTAGAGTTCGTTTCATTCTTTGAATTTTTATACATAGCACTGAGCATAGTTTCTTGTACTTTTGTAGGTATTTAATAAATGCTCATTGGCTGGTTGATTATATTGATTAATGTTTTATCTCCTCCTTTATTTATTTTGATTATTTTTTCCCAAAAAAGTGGGACTCTACTTTTTGTCCTGTGAAATTTTCAATTTGATTTCTTGAAATAAAGCTTTGAAAAGAAAAAGTACATTGCATTTTAAAAGGAGCTACTTGACTATCCTTTAAACCTGAATCACTCTGGCTTTCATTGCATGGCCAATAGTAACCACCAGCCCAGGTCTCTGTGACTTATTGTCCAGGTTTTGTTGTGTTAGAATAAGTATAAATAGCAATTGTTTCCTTTTTGTTCAGAAACTCAGAGGATTTTCTCCTGCTAGACTGATATCTTTGGGATGGCAAATTATGCATTCTTTTGCCTCAGTTCTTACCTAGACCTTAGTCGATGAATGGTCAAGGCCTCAGACAAACTAAGAACTGGGGGGAAAAAAACCTTAATTTATAAAGACCAAAGCTACTCTATGTATCCTGAACTTTTCATTAGTCATCTTGACCTTTGTCTTGTCACTGGACTCTGAAGATTGAAGGAGAGTGAGGCTGATGACTTTTTGCACCTCTGCCTTACTTAAATCTAGCTCATGTGTAAGTTCAAACATCACTCTGTGGAGGTTATTGGTCCTTTTCAAAAAGAGTAAACAATAGAGAAGAGAGAGAATATCTAGTGATTTTATATTCACTAAAGAATCTAATATAATAATGGTATATAGTTGCTGTCTGATAAATGCTTGTCTATATAGCTTAGTAAAATTGAGTCTTTCTCTCCCCAGGCTGGAGGGGGGCCATTGTGGGCCACAGAAATAGCTAGAATAACTAAGAAGTCTATTAATGTATTTTCTTACTGAAAGACTTCTATCAGCCTCTGGTACATCTTTATCTAGTTTGCTCATGTTTGATTAATTCAAAAGTCATTGAAGTCTTGTCACTCTCAATTGGTGCATTTATAAAGAGGCCTGTCTATGTTGCATGGGTGTTAAGGGGAGATCAGTACCTTTTGTGTGAGGGCTGCTGAGCACTTTTCAGGGCAGCTTTCCACCTTTAGGTGTGAACTTGTTACCTAGCTCTGACTGAAAAAAAAAAGCTGCACCATAAGTAGAAGCCACATCCCAGTAAAACTCTTTTGGTAAATGGGCTAAACCAGGTTGAGAGCAACCAATGGGCCTCAAAACTGTTAGTGAGTTAGAAAGGTACCTACCCCAATATGTGAAGACTTCTCCTGCAGAATAGGAGGATATAAAGACTTTGTTCCAACTGGCCATGAAGGCAAGGAAGAAAGCACTTGGTTAAACAGGATGACTCCGGAAGAGAGGCTGATGAGGGCATGCAAGTCTGCTTCAGTTATGGTTCCATTACTAGAGCACCAGCCCTGGAGTCAGGAGGACCTGAGTTCAAATCCAGCCTCAGACACTTAGCACTTACTAGCCATGTGACCTTGGGCAAGTCGCTTAACCCCAATTGCCTTGCCTTCCCCCCTCCAAAAAGCAAAAAAGAAAGTAGTCACCCATATCATTTCACCATTCTACTTACCTCAAAGTCTTGTGGCAATAGGCAAGTGGTGAAGCAGCAGGTGTTGATACCCTGGGAGCTGTAGTCACAACCCTGCACACAGGCAGCTCAGGCCATAGGGTTGTCTTCTCACTAGACTGAAGTATAAGTGGGATTCAGGAGCTCCATGGGCATCTGAGCATCTTTTATAAAGGACCACACTGTTAACCCCCTAGTGTGAGGAAAGTGATAGAGAAAAGTGCCTGACCTACTTACTGTAGCAGGTGGCAATCCTACCATATGCCCAAAGCTCGTAAAAATGTTCAAAATCTTTTGCAGAGATGGTTCCTCTCCCTGTTGGAACATGTACTCACATGGACAACATGAAATCTAGTAGACCTAAAATATGAACAGCCTTGTTATAAAAGAACTCAGCCGGTATGGCATCCAAATAGCATCCCTAAATGATACAAGGCTGACAAAGGAAGTCCCACGTACTGAAGTTAGAGCTAGATGCAGGTTTTTCCTGGAGTGGTCACTGTGATGAGTAGCACTAGTGAAGCTAGTGTAGCGTTCTCACTTTACTTTTGATGGAGTCAAATGCTGCTTTCATGGAGACAGATGAACTATCTTGCTGGTAAATCCTACAGAATTCTCATTTGTTCATTTAGTAATTTCTGAATTTGCCCATCATTTTTATCAAACTGGTCTTGGTGTTTGTGCATATTCTAGGTCAAATGAGTAAATGGGATGTGGTACACCAGATATCTGAAAACTTCCACCTCCTTTTCAGCTCCACTGTTGCCCACTATGTATTGGCTCAGTTTTCGCTCCAAGTTAGTAACAAACTGTTCATGCAGGGAGACTCACTCTAATCTGCTGACATCAAGTCTTCTGGTAGTCACCTTGCCTTGAGGTCACTGGTTTTATTTAATGTCAATGTTTGGCTTTGAAAGGATCAATCTATGATCTGTCCTCACTCTGGGGCTGGGGTTCAGCTGCTCATACAATAGCTGATTGAAATCTATCAGGTCATATAGCAAGAGGTCAGCCCCCAGGAGTTCAAGGAAGCCAACATTATCATCTTTATAAAGGAAAGGGAAATAGGTTGTCCTCTGACAGTCACAGGAGAGTGTCTATCTTAGTCATTGCCTTCAACTTTCTTTCCAGAGTCCTCCTCACTAGGCTGATGTTTCACCTTAAAGACAGACATCTAACCAAGAGTCAGTATGACTTTAGAATGGGCTGAGGAATAGTTGACATAGTGCTTGCTGCCCAGCAACTCGAGAACAAATGCCAGAAGCAGAACAGAGGTTTCTACATAATGTTCGTAGATCTGACCAAAGACTTTAATACTGTGAGTTGAGAGGATTTGTAGAAGGTCATGGCAAAATTTGGTTGTCCAAAGAAGTTTCATTATGTTATTTCATGATGTCATGCTTGCACATATTCTGGATAGTGGACAATGCTGTGCTGCGTTTCTGATCACAGAAGGAGTGAAGCAAGACAATCTACTCGCTCCCATGCTTGTTAGCATAATATTTTCAGCAATGCTGTCAGACACCTTCAATGAAGATGAAATCAACATCAAGCTATCACACAGAGGGTAAGTTATTTAACTTGAAAAGGTTACAAACTGAGAGTAAATTGGAAGGAGAGTTGATGTTTAACTTTTTGTTCTTATGTGATTATACACTCAATGCAGCCTCTGAGGCTGAGACACAACATGTTATGGACTGATTCTCTGCTGTTTGTGCTAATTTTGACCTTACAGTTAACACCAAAAAACCCAGAAGTTCTTCACTAGTCAACTCTGCCCTGTCCACTCATTGAGCCATTGATTACAGCAAATCAAGAAATTTTGAATGCAATGGATATGCTCATTTACCTTGGCAGCATGCTTTCCAGTGATGTACAGGCTTTTCAGATGAGAAGACTGATGTGCCCACTGAGAGAACCAGCTCCAAATGGAGGCTCCATAGAAAAGTGTGGTAGAGAAAAGGTATTATGAGGTTGCCTGCTAAACTGAAGATCTGCAGAGTCACTGTGCTGACCTCATTGTTGCATGTCTGTTAAACCTGAACAGTATACCAGCGTCATGCCAGGAAAATGAATCACTTCCATTTGAATTCTTAGGGAAATTCTGATGATCATCTGGTGGGATAAGGTATCAGAAACTAAAGTCCTTTCTCAAGCTGAACTGTCAAGTATTCAAACTCTACTCCTGATGGTGTGACTCTGATGGTCTTGTCACGATGCTCAAGTGCCAAAAGTGCACTTGTCTAAAAGACTACTTTATTAAGAACTCACACAAGGCAAGCATTCACATGCAGGTCAGAAGACGTGCTAAAAGGACACTCACATGGTCTCTCTGGAGAACTTTTGAATTAATTGTAAGATATGGAAGACATTGGCACAGTATTGGCCAGCACAGTGTGCCTTTATCAAATAAGGCACTGTGCTGCATGAGAAAAGCAGAATTGCAGTAGCTTAAAAGAAATGTGAGATGTGAACATATAGAGACATCTGAATTGAAAATGTTAATATGGACTATTAGTGCTCAGCCTGTGGTAGAGCCTTTAAAGCTATTGGTCTCATTAGCCACAGGCAGATACACTGTACCTTGACCCCAAATTTAGGGATGCCATTTTGGTCCTCTTTAAATATAAAGGACAACAACCTATAGAATGGTCCATGTCCCTTGATCTATCTAAGTATAAAGCCTAATAGACATCTCAAAGAATACTATAAAGCTCTTGGCAATTCATATTGTATATGTATAGCTACATTCACATCTATAGCTACATCTCTTAGATTTGGGGCCAACACTGAAATTAATTGTAATTGGAAATGAGGAAAAAAGGAGTACATGCCCCTCCAATTCCTTTGTTTACTAACTCAGTTTGTATATTGTCCAGAAAGCCTTAACTCATATTAATAAGATATGTGGCTCTGTCTCTGCCACTTAAAACCCAGGCATGAACTGGTGGATGTGCTGAATGGATGTGATATTGTAGTGTGGGCTTAGTGAAGTATCATTTTTGTTCAACAGACTAGCATTAGTTTTGCATTTTACCCTGCTGGAATGAAAAACCTTGAAATAACAGATTTGGCAAATTAAATGGTCAATGTCCTTTGATATATATTAAAAATAAAATCTGTTTTTATTTGCTGACTGTGGCCACATATAAAATATGTTCCATGACAACAGCAGAAGGTAGGGTTACTTTAAACTTTCTGTACATTTGTATTGCATGATTCTTTGCATCTGCTTAGATTAGAACACAAAAATATCAACTACAAAAGAGTGTTGCCCTGATTTCCCCCATTCCTTACCATAAGAATCATCCTTTGATACTGTCCCACCTGTGTATTATCTCCTGTGTTAGGAGTATTTACCCATAACACCCTTAGTAGTTATATGTTCTTTGTATGTTTCAAAGATACATTTTACAGAATCTTCACATGCATATCATCTTCTTAGTTAGAAGTATTTATTACCTAAATTTCCTTCATATGTTCAGGTAAGCTATCTTCTGCATAAAAAAATCCCAGGGCCCTAAACTCTTCAAGCATCATTCTATAGCACCCAATAAATAGATACCTAAATACCTAATCAACAACAACAAAAACAATGATGATGACAATGAAAGCATACATAAACTGTTACTGATTAGTGATGAGAAGTGAAGAGAAAATTCTAGAAGTGGCATGACATGTGCCATGTCACAAATGCCAAACTATACAATTAAGAAGCATACTGCTCCTCTTACCTAGCCCTCAATCCGGAACTATGGGAAACTCTCCATCCATACTCTCAAGTCTCCTGGCCACCAGGTCCATGTGGTCCATGGCTACAGGTACTCCAGGTTGATTCCTGTACTACATGGGCAGGTGCCCTGTGCTCAGCCGCCCACTCTGCAAGTAACTTCTTGTTCTCCTATGTGTCCATTTATTCATTGTCAAGTTAATAGAATCATAGATTTAAATATGAAAGGAATTATTTAATTGACCTCATCCATTCCCTTCATAGTGCATTTGTAACATTTTGTATGCTGAGCCCCAGAGTAGTTAAGTGACTTGCCCAGAATCAAGTAATAGAGTCAGGAACTAAGTATTACAACTCCAAATGTAGGAGTCTTCCTATTGCCACAATAAGTTAATTGTGTCTTCCCTGGTTTCTAGACAATGTATTATTTACATTTAGAAACACAAATTCCACTTAAAGAATTGCTTTTCTCATCTCTGTTCCTTACTCCCATGGGGTAGTAAGAAGTGGCAGAAGGTATATTGTTCAAGTTCTAAGATTTTCTGTGACATAACCTTTCCTTATTTCCTCTTAAAGGCATTTGAGAAGTAACACACTACTCTTCTTGAGTTTGTATTTCCTGCTAATTTTGTTCTTCCATCAGTGTTTTGCGAGGCATCTTTTAAACTCCAGAAATCTTGAGTTCAAGGCAGAGATTAAAAAATAGAACAGGGATTCAGAAGATTCTCTAAATAAACAACATACATTCCAACTGTGAAGACAGGTTTAATCCAGGATGAAAGAGCTAGAGATGCAAAGAAAGGCTTTTATATTTATGAAAATAGACACATATTGGCTACTGACTGTGGTTGTAAGGTAACCTTTTAGGAGAGGGGGTTATTCCTTCAGTGGTGTCTTGCTCAGATCTTTATTCAGTGCTTCATGTGACATTGTTATAGGCATAAAGACAGGGCTCAGTGGGAATAAGCACCAGGTGTCTCCCACTTTCAAGTGAACTTGAAAATCTTTTGAAGTTATATTCATTTTCCCAAAAATGAATGTTTCAGGAATTTAGACTACAAAGGTGAAAAATACCTTATAGTCCAATATTGCTTAAAAAGATTAAACATCATTTCAATGTATGTAAATACCTTTAAATACAAATACAAAATTGTAGGATTTCTGTAGGACTGTGAACTTCATTCCTAATGAAATTCTAAGAAATATTTCAATTGTCATTGACTTTTTTGTGTTAACTAGAAATCACTTCCAGCTGAGCATTTTATGGGGCTGTGAGATGGATAAGAAATTACTGATTGGAATATTTCAAAATACTACTGAGAGAGAAAAAATCCTACATTTTTGTTTAGAGTAAAAATAAATCTTTGATAATTTATCATATATTTGGGAAATTTCAGAGATTTTCTACATATTCTAAATAATGTTACACAATTCTGAATGATTGCATATTAATTCTGGAGTTACTACTGTTTTATATTTATGTGTTTTCATTGGGACATTTGGTGGTCAACCTCTATTCCAGTAGAAATGGAACTTTCAACTTCCTTTCTTTGCTCTTTTATTTGTTTTTCTTTTTTAAAGAAATACGTGTGTGTATTTATTTATATATATGTGTGTGTGTGTGTGTGTGTGTGTCTTTCTGTGTATCTATGTATATAGTCACTCAGTCAATACAATTATTTGCATGTTTTATGATACTCTTTTCATTGACTCTCTCCATTGTGATCTTTCATAGTTAAGGTTAATTATAAGAAACATGAATTTACTTTATTGTAAAGTAATTACTTTATTTAAGCTCCAAGGGTCTTATGTTATCTAATTTTTGCTTATAACTTGCATAGCTAAAGTCAAACTTGATCTCTGAATATAGCACCTCATATAAATTAAACCTAAACTATTTTTTGTGATGCATTCAGGCATCAATCTATCTTATCCCCTCAAATTCCTCTTTCCCAATCATATCAGGTTTCTTATGTATAGGCTTAGCAAACATGTCAAGATTTATATCCCCTTCTCTATCCAAGTACAAGATGTTCTTATGTTATCTTATAAAATATTTTTTCAAGGCTTAGTATGTTATTGCTAATACTATCAAGGGGCCTCTATATACCATCTCAGAGAGGTAAAAAGTGAATTGCTTGATACTTCCATAATTATATTGCCACATAGAAAGGTCTTTAAGTAGTATGCTTTGTAAATATGTATTTCAAACCAAAAACTAGCATCATTTGTAATGGAGAAATATTAGAAGCTTGCTAAATAACTATAGGAGAAAAGTAAGGATGCACCCTTTTCTCAATATTTACATATTTATAGATATATTTGCAATAATAAGCACAATAGAAAAAAATTAAGAACTAAACCTTAGAAAAGAACAAATATAGCTATTGTTATTTGCAGAGGACATGACGGTTTACTTTAAAAATCACAGGAAATAAGCAAAGAAATTAAGAGAGATAGTTATTAGCCTTGAAAAAAAAATAGTAGTATATAAAATAAATCCATAAAATAATTAGTATTTTTATAAAGCAATTAACCCAAAACCAAAAGGAAATAATATAAAGAGATATTCCATTCAAAATAATCAATTTACCAAAACATAATCAAGGCAGATAAACACAATTATATAACACTGTCTAAAGAAGTAAAGGCAGACATATAAGAAAAGAGATCTTTACAACTCATAATTGGGTCACACTAATGTAATCAAAATTACAATGCTACATTAATTGATTGTGCTACTCTAGTCAGATACCTAAGGACTTACTACATAGATTGAAACAAAATAATAAAGTTAATTTGATGGAACAAAAAAGCCTAGATTATCAAATAAATTCTGGGCAAAGGTGGAATGAAGAGGATAATATTTTTACCTCACTAAATTTCAAAAAAATTAATAGAGGGGGAGGGGCTAAGATGGAGGAGAAAAAGCAGGAACTCACTTGAGCTCATCCCCAATTATTTCAAATACCTGCAAAAATTACTCTAAACAAATTTAAAAGCTACAGAAACAACAAAATGAGGGAATGAAATATGTCTCCAACTGAGGACAGCCTGGCAAACTGAAGGAAGTGTCTATCATACTAGACTGGGAGCACAGCGCAGTCCTGCATGGGTTCTGTCAGCATAGACCAGAAGTAAAGGACAGCATAAGCAGACCTTAAAGAATCAAACCACTGGTAGCTGTGGTGAATTCTATACTTCTCAACCCATAAACATAAAAAAGAAAGTAACAATTTGGGGAAACTGTTGGAACTGGGTGAGTGAAGAGTGTAGTCTGGCCCTTGTCCCTGGGGTGTTGGAGGTGGCAGTGGCTGTAGCTGCTGCTGCTGTGGCTTCTTCCAGGGCTCCAGGCCCATAGATAGTGGGGGGACAAAGCAACTGACCAGAGGGCAAATGCCATAATCACTCTACTGGAACTGAACAAGAATTCTCTTGCTTTGCCTTGTTTGGATCTGAGTTGCAGTCTGGAGTGGAAGTCCTGGGGTGAGGAGTGCTGGTGTGGCAGAGCTTGGTGAGGCTGTGGAGAGGCAGTCTTCCTCAAAGTTCTGAGGCAGGTTTCTAGAAGAAGCTCTAACAACAGCTACACAAAACCCCAGAAGTTTGGGACACAGTACTCTCCACTCTGGAGGTAGAGTTCTACCATACCAACTGCCAAGTATTTGACTGGCGAAATGAGCAATCAGAGGAAGAGAAATCAGACTATACAATCTTTTTTTAGGTGACAAAGAGGATCAAAATACAGAATTAGAAAAAAGACAATAATTTCAAAACCCCTTCATCAAAAGCCTCTAAGGAAAAATATCGAATTGGTCTCAGGACATGGAAGAGCTTAAGAAGGATTTTGAAAATCAAGTAAGAGCAGTAGAGGAAAAATTGGAAAGAGAAATGAGAATGTTGCAAGAAAATCATGAAAAATCAACAGCTTGCAAAAGGAGACCCAAAAAATTACATAAGGATGTAACACCTAAAAATAGACTAAATCAAATGTGAAAAGAGATCCAAAAAGCCAATGAAAAGAAGAATGCTTTAAAAATCAGAACTGGAGAGATATAAAAGCAACTTCAAAAGCTCACTGAAGACAATAATTTCTTCAAAATTAGATTGGAGCAATTGAAAGTTAATGACGTTATGAGAAATCAAGATATTATAAAACAGATACAACTTAATGAAAAAATAGAAGACAATGTGAAACATCTCATAGAAAAAACCACTGACCCAGAAAATAGATCCAGGAGAGATAATTTAAAAATTATTAGGCAATATGAAAGCCATGATCAAAAAAAAAATACTAGACATAATCTTTCAAGAAATTATCGAAGAAAACTTCCCTGATATTCTACAACTGGAAGGTAAAATAGAAATTGGAAGAATTCACCAATTACTTCTTGAAAAAGATCATGTAAAGAAAACTCATAGGAATATTATAGCCAAATTCCAGAGGTTCCAATTCAAGAGAAAGTATTACAAGCAGTCAGGAAGAATTATTGAGCACTGAGTACTGTGGAAACATATTCAGGATAACACATGATCTAGCAGCTTCTACATCAAGGAATCAAAGGGTTTGGTATATGATATTCCTGGAGGTCAAAGTATTAAAACCAAGAATCACCTTTCCAGCAAAACTGAGTATAATATTTGAGGGGAAAACATGGGCATTCAATGAAATAGAGGACTTTCAATGATTCTTGATGAAAAGACCAGAGTTGAACAGAAATTTTGATCTTTAAATACAAGAAGCAAGAGAAACATGAAAAGGTAAACAGGAAATAGAAATCATAAGGAACTTATTAAAGTTAAATTGTTTACATTCCTATGTGGAAAGATTATATTTGTAGCTCATCAGACTTTTTCTCAGTATGAGAATAGTAGAAGGGAATATATATATATATATATGTGTGTGTGTGTGTGTGTGTGTGTGTGTGTATATATGTATGTATGCATGCATAGGTGAGTGTATGTGTATGTAGATATAGACAGATATAGATAGATAGACAGAAAGATATGTATGTGTGTATATGTGTGTACATGTATACATAGAGGGTACAGGGTGAGTTGAATATAAAAGGAGGATATCTAAAAAATAAAATTAAGAGGGGAGAGAGGAATATATTGGGAGAAGGAGAAAGGGAGAGATAAAATAGGGTAAATTGTCTCACATACAAGAGTTAAGAGAATATTTTATAATGGAAGGGAAGAGCTGGGAGGTGAAAGGGAATGAGTCAACCTTATTCTCATTGGATTTTGCTTAAGGAGGGAAAAACATACACATTCATTTGGGTATCTTACCCTACAGGAATTTAAGGGGGAAGGGGTTAGATGGGGTGATGATAGACAGGACGAATGATTGGGGCAGAGGTAGTCAGAAAAAAAAAAACACTTTTGAAAAGGGACCACATCACAGGAGAAAGTAGAATATATGTGGGATGGAATAGGATGAAAGAAATTATAGTTAATCTTTCACTACATGGCTACTATGGAAATGTTTTGCATAACTATACATGTATAACCTATATTGAATTGCTTGTTTTCCCAGTTGGGGTGGGTGAAGAAGGAATAAGGGAGAGAATCTGAAACTCAAAGTTTTAAAAATAAATGTTAAAAATTTGTTGTTACATGCAACCAGGAAATAAGATATATAGGCAATGAGGTATAAAAATTCATCTTGCCCTAAAAGAAAGGGGGATATATTAGAGGACATACTGGGGGAAGGAGTCATCAGTATGCTTGCCATCTTGGGATGGGAGTAGGGGAGAGATGTGGAGAAAATTTGGAACTCAAAATTTTGTGGAAATGAATGTTGGAGACTAAAAAAAACAAATAAATTCTTCCAAAAATAATGCAAGAAAAAGAAACAATAATCAAAACTGTTTGGCATGAGGTAAGGCAAATATAGAACAATAAAGTAGAATCAAAATCTAATTAAATAACATTTTTATAAACTTAATAATTTAAAATTATCTTAGGACCAAAACTCTATCCTGACAATAATTGGTGAGGAAACTGAAAAGTAATTGAATAAAACTATATTCAGATGAGTAGCTTGCACAACATATATTACATTTTTCAAAAACACTCAAAAGGTGCAAAGTGATCTGTGATCTCATTGATTCAGGAATTACCTCCAAACTACAAATTATAATCTGTATGTGCTTGCCTATCCTGTGTGACTTTTGTCCACTTTCTACCAAAAATTAACCACTGAAGAAATGCTCATTGTGCTAGAAATTATCCACACTTTCTCCTGATATCACGAGGTACCAATAGAACAATATGATTGTCTAACTATATATAATCTTTCATTTTTAATGCACATTTTGCCCATCCTCTCTTTCTAATTATTAAATTTCTTGATGATGTCTGTCATTAACTCCTGTTTTCCTTTGGAGGTCCTTCCTGAGTGCATATTGCAATCTGCTCACACCCACTATCTGCCTCTCTGCTGTCCATTGTCTGATATTCATTTTCAGTTCTTTGGGAGATGCAGTGGTCTGTGTTTTGCTGAAATATAGTAGCATTGCTAAGATGTTAGTATTGAAAAGATAGGTCTCTGCTTTCATGGGAAGCTAGGAGTAAGTAAAATAGATAGTAAATAGTAAAAAAGAACTGCAATTTCTGAAAAGAAATAATCCCATTTTAGTCCTTTTCATCTCTGGGTCCAGCTCATTATCTATTTGTAAAATCTCTTCCAGAAATCCATACTACAGGGGAAGCTCTAGAGTGTGTACTTTCAAATTCATGTTGAAATTTGTATGATAAATACTTTTTATCCACTTGATTTTTCTTATGTGGATGGGCTGACCAAACTTCTTTGAGTGATTGTAGTTCTCTTCTAAGAGACTGTAGTACATTCAGACTTGTGGTACTCAGCACAACAACATCTGCATACAGGAATATCTGCAGGATCTCACCATTCAGAACTAATTTCTCCCCAAAATAAACTCTACACTGTGATGAATATCTTTAGTGAGCTCATAAGTCTTTATTTACGTCAAATTTGGGGTTTATTATGAGCAAATTAAATATTCAGCTTCTTAAATATGCGGGAGTGTCTTTTATTTTCTTTTTTATTGATTAATTGATTATTAAAGACCTCGATTTAATAAATTATTGAGGAACAAAAATAAAGAAATAAAATATGAATAGCATGCTTATTCTTGAAATTGCTTCAGTGTTTTCCAGGGTGAGATTTTGTGAAAATATTATTCCCTTCATTCAAAACTACCAAGTCCAAAATTTGAAGTCACCAAAGCAAGTAAGAAAAAAGTTCTTAGTCAGATGGATGCTGAAAAATATTTGCTAGTGTTCCTGATTGGAAAAAAAAATCTTCCTGATTTAAGTACCTCTGTCACTGAGAATTACTAGCAATTGAATTTCCACGAACAAGGAATGACTGGTGATAATATTTCATATACTGTGACAACAATGCAATATTCACAATGCCTATGATGACTATAAATATGCTGGTATAGTTATTAATCACAAAATGCAACAGGCTCTCTACATGGTAGACATAGCCAGAACATTTATTCACATACCAGAAAGCTGAGTCCTAAACCAGAAAGTCAAAGCTGTCACCGTAGCCACAGAGTTGGTACACATAATTAATGCAGTTAACACCCAGATTCTCAAGCCTTCAAAATAAAACAGACTCCCTCAGGCAAAGATCCTCCTCTCCTCACTTATGGTAAATGATCAGCCTCTACACAGCAAGCTCCCCGCAGCTCAGCCTCCTCTCCCAGCCCAATTCCTCTCCCAAGAAGCCCTCAGCAGAAGTTGTCAACAGACTCACTGTCTGGCTCTCAGAAGAAATTTGCATGACCTCTGCTTACAATCAAATTGCTGGCTCCAAACTGGCCCCTACTCAGCTCTGGCTCCTTCCTGCCCCACCCCTTCCTAGTACCTCAGCGAGTTCAAGGGGCATGGAAGATCTTCAATTCCCATTACCATTATATACATAGTATAACGAAGATATAGATTCAGGATTGAAATAAACCAAAGTCACACAACTAACTAACCTGACTCAATATATTATAGACTGCCTTAATAGAGTGTGAATTCCTCATCTTTGAAGTTCTTCAAAGAAACGTTGGATAACCACTTGGTGATGGTGTTTGTGGGATTCATCTATTAGTTAAGGACAAGAGATAGAAATGATAATAAAAATGGGAAAAGCAGCCAGAATGGAATAAATATATTTAGAGGCCAACTGTTTTGGAGGTGATAAAATTTTAAGTTACCTGAGTGACAAGCATATAAGGAATCTTAAGGATGGAAGGTAGCAAAAGCTTTTAGTAAGAAACAAACAGGCAAAGTGAAATTAAATAATTGGTTCCAACTTTATCTTTACACAATTAACTGAAAGGTATAGAGATTCTTATATATATATATATATATATATATATATATATTTACATATTTGTATGCATAGATGTATAAAATTATTCGTATATATGTATAATGTGGATTAAATCCTGAAGTCCCATAATTCTCACAATCTGTAATTATATATTTTTCCTACCTCATTGAGCCTACATGTATTACTACCTAAACAGCTTAATTAAAAGTAGAGCATTCAATTACCTTGATGCTTTACATAATGATATTATACATATATATATATATTTATATATATACACATATATATGTGTGTATGTGAGTGTATGTATATACATATATGTGTATTCACTTTTTATTTAGACATTTCACATCATCTAGACAAAATCAAAATTTATAGTGAAATAGTTTAAGATGATTCTCTAAACAGCAGTCTCTGTGGAGTATGAAACACTGATTTTACTCTAACAGAATATGTCAAGGATTTGCGGTGATTGATGACCACATCAAATCTTGTAATAGAAGGAAATATCATAAAAAGGATAAGCAAAATCTAATATCAAGAGCTTACCACAATAAATTCTTTTAGATACTCCATTCATACATTTGAGTCTATCAATAACATCAAAGAGAGGAAAGGGCCATTTCTTGGGGTGAATGAGAAAGTGATAAAGTAAACTATAACCTTCAGACAGAACTGCTTAACATTTACTTTTGTGTCTTTCTACTATCGATAATTATTTTCACTAGGAGAAGGAGAGAAACAAATTGTTAATTAGGAGTTGAAACACAAGATGTGAGTAGACAGTAAGAGGGAATCTCACTGCTCTTAATAAGTTAAATTAACTAGATTCAGATGAATAATATCCCAGGATACTAAATTGGTGAGTTTGGTTGCTGAGAGCTTTCAGAGATCTTTTAAAAATTCATAGAAAAGAAAGGCTATGGGATTAGGGATAGACAAATGTTCTAATGTTCAAAAAAAAGAAAGAAAAGAGTGAATCCTTCAAAACACTTAACAATAAAGTTGATTTTAATTCCTGAATGAAAACTAAAATATCATTTAAGGGATATTATATAAAAGTTTTCACAGTATCTTACTTCATTACCTCATGATAATGTAGAGGTAGATAGATTTAAAAATTCCATTGCAGGAGCAGTGAGGTGGCAGAGTGAATAGAGTACTAGCCCTGGACTTTTGTGGAGCTGAGTTAAAATTTATTCTCAGACACTTGATACTAGCAGTGTGACCTTGGATAATTCACTTAACCCTGGCTGCCTTGCCAAAATAATCCATTGCAATGGAGCATAAACTCTGTCATATTGTACCAACAATGTGTAAATAACTATGTATAAATATACTCTATTCAGAATAAAACTGAAATAATCAAGAGGAAGAGCACTAAAATTGAGAAGGATGGGGCGGCCAGGTAGCACAGCGAGTAAGAGCACGGGCTCCAGTGTTGAGAAGACCTGGAGATCAAATCCCAGGCTCAGACACTTAGCACCCACCCAAAAACACCTGGCCGTGTAACCTTGAGCAAGTTACTTAACCCCAATTGCTTAGGGGCGGCCAGGTGGCTCAGCCAGTAAGAGCACCGGCTCCAGTGCCAGGATGACCTGGATCAAATCCGGGCTCAGATACTCAGCACCACACCCAGAAATAATAACTGGCCGTGTAACCTTGAGCAAGTTACTTAACCCCGATTGCTTTAAAAAAATAAAAAATAAAAAAATAAAATTGAGAAGGATTTGGAAAGACTTCCTGTAGAAGGTAGGAATTAAGCTGAGCCTTGAAGGAAACCAGGGAAGCCAGGAGGTAGAAATGAGGGGGGAAAGCATTTCAGGCATAAGATAGAGCCAGCAAAAAATGGACAGACCTAAGAAAAAGAGTTTTGTTTGAAAAGCCCATTATCACTGGATGTAAAGACACCTTGGGAGAAGAGAAGCTGTAATGTTTAAGAAGACTGAAAAAGAAAGGAACCCAAATTATGAAGGGCTTTGGACATTAAACAGGGAATTTTTTATTCAATCCTGGAGGTCATAAGCAGCCACTGAAATTTCTTGAGTAAGGAGGTGTTAAGGTCAGTTCTGCATTCTAGAAAAATTACTTTGGCAGTTGAGTGGAGAATGGACTTCAGTGGGAAAAAAACAAAAACAAAACTTGTGTCAGGCAGATCAGCCAAGAAGCTATTGCCATAGTTTAGGTGTGAATAGATGAGAGCTAGCATCATAATGGTGGCTATGTCTGTGGAGTGAAGGGGATATATGTGTGGCAGGTTACTAAGAGAAATTGACAAGAGATTTGATATGTGGTTAAGGGGAGTGAAGAATCAAGGATGCTATCTACATTGCAAACATGGATGACTGGGAAGATGGTGGTACTCTCAATCATAATAGAAAACTCTGAAAAGGGGAAGGGATGGAGGGAAAAAAGAGCGAGTTCAATTTTGGACATACTGAATTTAAGATGTCTACAGGATGTCAAACTCAAGATATCTAATAGGCAGGAAGAGATGAAAAATGAGTTTAGAAGAGATGTTGGGGCTCCATAAGTAGATCTGAGAATCATTAGCATAGAAATGATAATTGAATACCTAAGAGGTGATGAGATAACAGAGTAAAATAGTATAGAAAGAGAAAAGAAAAAGGTCCTATAGGATGCCTACCGATACTGGGTATTATCTAGATAAATATCCAGTGATGGAGATTGAGGAGAGGTCAAATAGATAAGAAAAGAGTAGTATCATGAAAGCCTAGATGGAAGGCAGTACGAAGAGAAGAAGGTCATTCACAGTGCCAAAGGCTGCAGAAAGATCAAGGAGGATGAGTTCTGAGAAAAGTTCCTTTTATTTGACAATTAAGAGATTGTAACTTTAGAGAAAGTAGTTTCTGTTTAATAATGTGTTTGGAAACCAAATTTTATAGAGTTAAGAAGAAAATGAGAGGAACCAAAGTGGAGCTACATATTAGATAGATGCAGGGAGTTCAGCAGCAAAAAGCAGTATCTGTCCTGGCATCAAAAGCAGGAGTTCCCAGATCAAATGAGGGTTTTTGAAGACAATGGAGAATTGGGCATGTTTGTAGGTGAAGGAAAAGCAGTCAATAGATAAGGAGAGAATAAAGATAAGTGAGAGAATGGGTATGATGAAAGGGGCAATTTGTTGGAAAAGATGGAATGGAATGGAATCACTTGTCCATGTATAACCCAGGTTGGCCTTTTTAACTATATCCAGTTTGGCTAACATGGAGGTCATTGCACTCCCTAACATGTGAAAGGGAGTAGATAGTATTGGTTGTTGGCTGCCTGCATCTTTAAAAGTGGTGAAACTGAGCCATCGGGTCACTTTTTGTCATCTTTCTTACCACACTCTTTTGCAATGATGGATGATGTGAATTGAATTGATGAGAGAGGAGGTGATTGTCTTCCCCTGCTTAACTCTTTTAACCCAGCTCTGTGAAATAGGCTTCCGGATGGTTTTTTTTTTTTTTCTGTTCTATGGTTCATGTCCTTAGTTATAAGAGCTAGAGATGACCCCACAGGATCCAGAATTTTGAACTTTGGCTACATTGGAGCCAGGATCATGGGCGGTATAGTGTGCCAATTCAGACTGACAGGGAAGCCCTGAGAATCCAAGGTGCCGGAAACTTGATTTGGAGGGAGTTTTCATCTTGAATTTGGACTGTGCTTTTTAGGAACCTAGATAAAATATACAGCTAATTGCACTCCCCTGGAGAAAGTGGGACTATGTCTCCTGTGGGAGTGTGAGGGGATATGTTTGTTTGTTTGTGATGAAACCTTCTGAAATATTTATCCCTTTGTAAAGGCTCTACAGAGTTACATGCTGGGCCTTGTCTGGGATAAAATCGAATCCTTCACTTTTGTGGGGATGCCTACAATGATTATCTACCTGGGACTTTTGGGTTTTAGATACCTTAGTTTGTGAATTACTAGAGAAATTTGACAATTTTGTGGGGGAAATATAAACATATAGTCTTTTGTTTTGGTCTGGTATTATATAGTATATCATCACAGGTCAGTCATATTGCTATAATTTTGCAAAATTTTCATTTGTTGGTTTCTTGATTGTTTAAGTATTAATAATTTTCATATTATTAAATTTTTATAAGGATTACTGTACTGATATGTTCCATATTATTGGTTCCTGAGTAAGTACTGGTATTAAGTTTTCAGTGAGAAATTTGGAGTGATTACATTGCTACTGTCTAGTAGAGAAATTTATATTGTTCTCTTTGTATTTAAGCAACCCTAGACTTGCTTGTTGTGAAAAAAAAAAACTATAGAAATGTGTAGGATGGGGCAGCTAGATGGCACAGTCAACAGAGCACCGGCCCTGGAGTCAGGAGGACCTGAGTTCAAATCCGACCTCAGACACTTGACACAATTACTAGCCTTGTGATTTTGGGCAAGTCCCTTAACCCCAGTTGCCCTCCAAAAAAAAAAAGAAAAGAAATGAGGAGGGTAAGAATGCCTGCATCTTCAACGTGCAAGTAGCTGATGATATTCTTTGCTACTTCTTGAACAAAGTCTACTTCTTATCTCAGTGGATGAGTTTGCAATTCCATTTAGCTTATCCTTGAAGTTGCAAAGATCAATAGGGGGAATTTTACATGCACTTTGTGATGGGGAACCTCAAAAACATACCTGGACCTTGATGAGGATTGCATATATTAGAGAGACCCCTGGAGAATTTTAGTATGCACTTTGCAGAAAGGGACATTTTGGGGACAGACACCACATTGCAAGATTTTCCACCCAGGACAATTTTCTCATCTGAGAAAAGGCAAATGACAAGTTTAGCTCAAGTCCCAAATCCCTGTGGGGAGGACTACATGTAGCTCAGAAAACACTGTGGACAAGTTTTCTCTTTGAGGCAGAAGCTGGTTTTCTTCATTTTTATTCTATCTTTTGTTTATGATTTTAGAAAACCCTTATAAAGTTAAGTAAGAAGAGATAATTGGTAAAGTTTGTAAAAATGTTTTCTCATTTTGATGTCTTATTTGGGGAAGTTTGTGTGAGATTCTTTGTTCTGTTAATCTGTAAGGCTTTGTGTTTGGGGATAATTTATGTTCACCTTCACATGTGTGATTGCATATGATAGTTGGGACTTCACTCTATGGCATTGAGGAAGCAAGTGAAAGGGTCTTGCATATGTCTCTTCAGAGATCATAGAGAACTGCTCTGAATTACAGATGAGGAACATTAAACATGCATACACACATGCATATGTGTACATACAAACACAACATACACTTTTTTTAATGTGCACGCTTGTCTATTGGCAAATTTCAAACAAGAAGAAATGTATAACTTTGCTTTTTGAGCATGCCTAGTTTACCAAACATGAAGTCAATCCAATGAATCCTTTACCATATAGTTGGAGGCAGCTTCCTTTGGCTGTCCATGACTTTAAAAGTGGTAAAATAGTCATTCTTCCTTTTTCAACTGTGTGCTTTCCTGACACTTTTGTGGCTGATCTCTGTGCACATTATGAACTGAATCAGTGAAAGGAGGACTTGTCTTTCTCTGCTTACTTTCATCCCATTGCCCCACAGATACCTCATTAAATGGGCCTATTCTCTGTTGTTTGTCCTCAGTTTCAGGTGCCAAGAGGTGATACATAGTGGTCTTGTAGCCAGGATTGCAGGTAGGGTGGTGCATTCAGTCAGCATGGTTTCGTGATTTTCTCCAGTTTAATTCATAACAGGAGAGAAAGCATAAATGGTGGAGGGGATTTAAGACTAGGGTTTACAGAGCACAATTGGCTGTAAGGGGGGGGGCAGACTGAAGAGAAGAGGACAGTAGTAAGTTGAAGCTTTTGTTTTTTTAACCAAAGGTCCAACATGAATAAAGAAATACCCAGAGAAGACAGCGTGCCTGCTTCTTGAGTCTGAGGTGAGTTGTAGACTTGGAACTGGGACTGTTCTATAAGAATTTAGCTAAATTATGAATCTAATTTCCTCCTCCCCAGAGATTGAGGAGTTATAAGAAAGGATGGTGATTATGTCTTCCATGGGTTATAGGGAGTCTGTTTGTTTGTATGGGACTATACCTAAATATTGCCTTTGTAATAGCTTCAATGCTGCACAAGTAGAGAATGTGCCTTAACAAGAAAGGACAGTTCTTTATGTAGCATAAAGGAGAAAAGGGCAGTAGGCATCTAAGTGATGTACAATGAGAATGAGAGGAGAAGAGGGAGCCCTCAGTGAATAGACTCAATATTTTTTCAATTAAATATAACACAAGGTTCTCATTTGAGAAGGTGGGAGTAGGGGGAACTATGGGAAATTTGAAGAGGAATGAAAAGATTTGGAAGAGCTATTATGGTGAGCAGGGTAATGAGTTTTTTAGAGAGATTACTTCGCAGATTAAGGATCCAGTTGAGGTCAAGTAAAAAAAAATGTTAGCATGGTTTTGTGCTTTTTCTCCAGGTAAATTCATAACAGGAGAGAAAGCATGGAAAGGGACTTAAGACTAGGGTTTACAGAGCACAATTGGCTGTAAGGGGGGAGTGGACTGAAGAGAAGAGGACAATATTAAGTTGAACCTTTTTTTTTTTAATCAAGGGTCCATCATGAATAAAGGAGGAAAGTATAAGAGCAAATACTCATGAGAGAACTGAGGAGTTAAGGAACTAGAGGACATAGTGTGGACAAAGAACAGAATTTGTGACTGTAAAGCAGAGGGAGAGGTACAAGGAAAATAGATTTTGATCAGATAAGGGAATTTTAGAGTTCATCAACATGGAAGTGGTACAATTGTGGGTGATGACAAGATCAAGGTTATGGTCATCTTTGTATATGACTGAGGTGGTTCAGAGGAGTTTATCATAGGAAGTGAAAAAGCTGAGGAAATGTTAGGTTCAGATGTTTGTGGGTGTGGTGATATGTGTTTTTGAAGTGCCCTACCATTAGGGCAGGACTTGAGGAGAAGGCAAAGATTGTGTTCCAGAGACTGAGGACATTGGGGAAAGAAGGGGCATGTCCTGGCAGTTGACAGAGAGCTACCAGAAGATTGGTTGCCGGGTAAATGTGTGTTGAGTAAACTTCGAAGGAGTAAAGATTACTTGGTAATATTTATAGAAGGAGAATCTGGAAGTGGCAATGGGGAGCAAAGAATGTTCCAATTTCCCAAACTGGATCAGAGAGAGTGGGGGTAGAATGAAGAAAAGTACAGACAGTGCTGCAAAGGATAGTGGCAATAGTTCAGCTGTAACCAGTTCTTTTTCTCTGACTCACTTCTTCTTAGGGTTAAGTTATTTTGTCTCCAATTAATTTTTGATCACTTCTTCAATAGCATTTTGTTAAATAAAAGCTTAATTCCGTTGTTATCAATTAAATACGTGGTTAATATTTCTGCTTTCTGGGTTTGTGGAGTTTTCATATACTGACACATAGTTATTTTCAGTAAAGGTGTCATGTACTTCTGTGATTATATACATATACATACATACATACATACATACATATTTGCTTTTTGGACGGGGAAAGGTAGGGCAATTGGGCTTAAGTGACTCACGCAAGGTCACAAGGGTACTTTTTGTGTGTGTGCATGTTAAGTGTCTGACCCCAGATTTGAGCTCAAGTCCTCCTGACTCCAGGGCTTCTGCTCTATTCACTGAACCACCTAACTGCCCCTATTTATACTCATTTTAATTCCCATTCACAATTATAAGACTTCTATCATGTCTAAATTTTCTTTAAATTCTATTTGTCTTCAACTTCTTTCCCTTTTTAAAATTTAGATGTGTTTAGGGCCAAAAAGGAGAACACTGAGGTCCCCAGTTATTATAGTTTTTCTATTTCTCCTCATTACTTATTAAGTTTTTGCTTTAAGCATTCAAATGCATGCAAATTAGTATACATATATTAAAAAGTGACACTACTCAATTGCCCATGATAAATTTCAGCATAATAGTTTCCCAGCTTAACTTGTTTAATCAAATCTTTTTTCCTTCTTGCCTTGACTGAGAACATGAGTAAAACATTATTTTTGAAGTTCACATGAGCATAATAGATTTTGATCCAGTCTCTTATACTAATTCTATTTATTCTTATGTTTGAAATGTGTTTCTTGTGAACAGTATAGTGTTAGATTTTGCTTTCCATGCCATTCTTCCATTCTCTTCAATTTTTTTTTTGGGGGGGGGAAGGTGAATTCATTTAATTAACTTTTAGATTTAATTTTGTATTTCCTTTGGTCATATTCTTGTGTGTGTGTGTGTGTGTGTGTGTGAGTGTGTGTACAGACAAGCATGAGTAGCTCTCCAGAGGACTGCTGCTTGGAATAGCTTTAAGGTTCTGAATATATAGTATAGTGAACTCTCTATTTATTCAGCAAGAAATTAAGGCAAAAAAACATTCACAGAAACTGAGGGATAGCATTCACAATGACATAAAATAACAATTTGTCACTAAAGTGGCTACATAATTTTAAACAGGAGATATCATTCAGTAAGTACTTAACTCAATCATCCTTAGGGAGTAAGTTTCCTTAAGGGACACAAAATACAAATGTCAAATTTTTCCCCTCCCCTAGGTCACATTGCCTTAATCTCTCAGTCAAAAATTCTTCTTCCTTCTTGACTGGATATTAATTTCCAATCATCCTCAACTAAATCATCCTTAAGGGCTACAAGGTACAAAGTACAAAGTTCCCTGACCCCTAGGCTATAGTAAACCATGATCTTCTCAGACAACATGAAGTACCCAAGAAGAGGTCTTTTTATCTTGGCTTGAGGCTGGCTCCCCAATTTCATGGTTCCTCTTCCATGGGTTCAGCTCTTGCCTACATATACCCAACTGTCACCTGGATTCACAGGCAGGCAGCTCTCAACTCCAGCTGCTCATATGGCTCCCATTTCATATGGAAGCTCACAGTGTCCAGTACACCTCAAGTCCTTCACAGTTTCTATTTCTGGGAAGACAAAGCGTAACAGAGCCAAAACAACATTCACACACATTTCCAGCTCCATCATCAATTCACTATCTGCCTGTGAAATCAACACAGACCCACAAACAAGGTCTCATAACTCAACACAAATCATCAGTATACTTCCAGGACCTCTGAAACCCTCCTCCAGGACTTCTACAAAGAGACAAGAAAATAGTCTTTCAGAGCTTCTAGTAAGGTCCCAGGCCTTCTGGATAAAATGTTAAAAACACAAATCAACACAGACAGAATAGACAGTGTGCCTGCCACAAGTGTTCCCTTCTCCCTTCTGTTTTCTCCCATCTTGTGCTTCTGCTTTTTTATGATCCTTAGCTCCTAGCTGTTCCATCCACCTCTTCTGTCCTTCCTGTTCCTGTCTTTGGCAAATCTCTCCCACTGTGGGTTTCACAAGTTCTATTTCTATTTTTTTCCTTTTTAAAAAATTGTAAAAAAATTGCAAATTTTAGTTTGCAGCATTCAGTTCCACAATCCCTTGAGTTTACAGTTCTGTTTCTTAATGAAGACTTGATATAATCACAGGCAAGGCTCAACTGAAACAAAGTGCTAAGTACTTGTTTGCTTGCCATTACATTCTGTGAAAGGGGGGGGGGAGACAGACAGAAACACAGGAAGACAGAAATACAGACATAAATACAGACAGGCGGAGTTCTATTCTCCTCTAACTGGTTCAGATGGAAACGAAGTTGAAGGATTGTCTGTTGTCCCCACCCTTTTTCCTATGTTTATATGATACTATTCTATTCACCCTTATGTGATATATTAATTTATTTAAAACTCTCTTCACTATAGAGTTTCTTTTACCCTCCTTTTCCTCTCTCCCTTTAAGATCATCAAAATATAAGAAAAGAACATGCAGGCCTTCTGTCATAACATTACGGTTATGAAGGGACACATTTCTTTCCACACTATTAGAACGTGAACATTTCACACGTGTATTGTTCAAGCAAATTTACTTTTTAGGTAATTTTTCTTGACTGCTATGTTTGCATTTTAAAGTTTCTACTCAAATTTGGGTCTTTTCATTAGTATAGCTTCAAAGTTCTCTATTTCATTAAAGCTACATTTTACCTCATAGGATTATACAGAGATTTACTGAGTAAATTATCATTCTTGGTTTAACCTTTTTTGTCTTATTATAGCAAACATTCCATTCCTTTATAGCAGTAGTTAAATCTTATGTGATCCTAATAGTATTTCCTTGACATGTAAACACTTTTTTTTCTCCTCTGGTTGCTTACAGATTTTTTTTTTTGATCTTGAAACACCACATTTTGATTCCTGTACAAGGTGGGATCTTAGAGGGGACTTGAAGGATTCCAGGTAAGCTAACAGGTAGAGATGGGGTGGGAGAGTATTTCAGTCAGGAGAGACAGTCAATAAAAACATGGAAAGCTCAGAGATGGAGTGTTTTATTCAAGGAATAGCAAAGAAAACAATGACACTGGATTAAAAGGTATTATATTTAAAGTAGTTTTTTATTTGTTCATTTGTAAGTTTCCTTCAGAAGATTAATGGGAGATTCTATTTTCACTTTAGTCCCAATGATTCCAATGGCTATGGTAAATTTTTATTCATGATTTCTTGAAATTTAATACCCAGATTTTTTTATTGTAGCTTTCAGGCAGTTCATCTGTTTATACATTTTTCTCTCCATAAGCTATATTTTTAAGTCTGTCATTTCTTGCATGACATACTTGCATATTCTTCTATTTGTGTTTTGATTTTAATTTTAATATTTCTTACCATCTCAAGTTGTCCTTATATTCTTTTTGATTCATTCTAATTTTCAGGGATCATGTTCCTTGGTTAAAGCTTTGAACTTCATATTCTAAGTTACAACTTCTCCTTCAAAGTCTTTCATGTTGATGTCTTTTTTAAAAATAATTGTTTCATCTAGAACTCTTGATCTTCGTTGGAGTATTTGTGGAAGAAAATTGGGCTCTACTGCTTTCTGACAATCCACCATCTTTGTCAGTTTCCATTTCATCTTTTGAAATTATGCTTTGATTATTTCTTAAGATAAGCAATGACTTAAGAACAACTTTTAGATCCACTGAAAACCTGCCAATTCACTCTTTTTTTCATGTCTCTCTTTCCACTAATTTCACTAATTTGCCTCAAATAAATTCCATGCCCATTCTAATTAAATCTTCTCTTAGCATTGTGTATGTTGCAGCTGACTTAGCTAATAGGACAATCTTTTCTGGTCCCAATAATTTCACTTATCAGTGGGTTAATTTAGGTTTTTCATGATTCCAGTTTCAGACAATTATTTATGGATATCAATAAAGTGTTAAGAAAAGTCAGAATAAAAGTGCTGGACCAGATAATTTAAACATAAAGCTTAACTCATTGTGATATACAAAGTTAAACCAGTAGATAGTGGTTAAATGTATTGTACCCCTTTTTTTCTGGAAATCTTCCATCACGTTGGAATTTGCTCAAATAATCCTTTTCCAAAAATGGAACAGGGAGCACACATGTGAGTCAGTAGAGAGCTCTTTCTGTTCTGGGTTGGCAAACTTATGTGAATACATTTGCATAAGCATCAACTTCTAGTATCTTGAGCAACAGCTTCTAATGATGCCAATTCACATTGGCTCCAGAATAAGTCATTTCACTCATAGCATCCCACTTATAATTAATCAAGATTTTTTTTCTAAACCATGCTCCTTATTTCTATAGGAAAGCCATTGATCAGTTTTATTTGAGGTTTTCCATTGAGACAAATTTAAGTTTTTCTTGGTAAATCTTAATACTGCAACTGGGTTGAAGTATTTTGCAAGTAATCTGGAGCCTAACAGCAAAACATTTCCATAATTGATATGACCTCAGACAGAATTACTTCCCCATGGAAAATGCCCTAGGAATCTTTCCCCAGGCATCTTATGTTCTGTGCTTATTCCTAATGTTCTAGCATAATCTGTTTTCTTCTCTGGTTGCAGAGGATATAGCTTTGTTTTTCAGTGTACCAAGCTCACCCCAGTTTTAGTCAACATTTATTAAGTTCCCACTGTGAGCGGAACACAGTATTAGGCAGTCTGTAATCTGACTTCACAAAAGCAGGTCATTTTTTTTTCCTTCTAGTGAGCTGACTTTAAAAGAAATTAAAGACAAGACATGAAAACTCATTTCTAAATCCTGACTTAACAGCTACATAGATCTTTAAAACCATCCTTTATCATAGAATTGGGAATTAATTATATATTTAAAGAAGGAAAAGTCAAACTATGCATTTACTTATTTGAGTATAATTCTTAAGTACAGACTACTTGTCATTCTTCCCACATAATACCACATCTCCCACCTGGGTGCTTTTGTTCTGGCCATCCCTCATACCTGGGATGTTCTCTTAACCACCACCTCTTAGAATTCCTGCTTTCCTTCAAGATTCAGGGCAAGTGGCACCTTTGACACGACACCTTTCATAATGCCCCCACATTGTGTATATATTCATTGTATGTATCCATATATATGCACAAATATGCATACATAAAGACATTTAAAATATATATCTTATTGTAGGAATGCAGGTATGTCCATGTAATAAGCTATGCATTATAATCTACTCCACGAGAATGTTAGCTCTTAGAGGACATATGCTGCTTCACTTTTTTCTTCGTATCCTTTACCACTTAACAGAGTTATTTGACATGTAATAGTATACCTAATGAATGGTTGTTGATTTCTTGATTATCATAAGAACTGATGTGATTCAGTAACTAGGTGGATGGATTTGGAGTCAGAAGAAATGGCTTTCAATATTGTTTTGACTTTTTAATAACGGTAGGCATGTACTTTTCTCTCCATGCCTCAATTTCTTTTCTCTAAAATGATAGGGATTGAACTAAATTTCTCCCTATTGAAACTCTTAAATTAGTTGTCTCATATACATTTTAAAATAAAAAAAAATCCCAAGTTGAATTTATTATCTATTTCCTCAAACCTTCCCATCTTCCTCCTTGCTGTTAAGGGCACTATCATTCTCCCATTGACAAAGTACTTCAATCACAATGTTACCCTCAAATCCTTACTCAGTTTCATCCCCCTGTAATCAATCTGTTAGCAGGTCTTATTGGTTCTACCTTCACACCATCTCTCATATATCTTCTCCACTCATATAGCTGATACTCTGGTTCAGGCCCTCATTACCTCATGACTGGACTATTGCGTGAAGTTATTCTACCAGGCTGAAGTCCCTCCCCACTGTAGTCCATCCTCAACTCATCCACCATGTAATCTCACTAAAGAGCAGGTTTGACTATGTCAAGTCCTTTTTTTTAATGAACTCTACTGGTTCCCTATTATCATCAGGATTATATACGAAATCCCCTTAGACTTTTGTTCTGTTTTGTTTTGTTTTCTTTTTCATTATTTATTTACTTTTAGCTTACAACATTCAATTCCATAAGCTTTAGAGTTCCAAATTTTCTTCCCCTCCCTGTTCTCCTCCCACCCCCACAGTGGCATGCAATCTGATATAGCTTCTATAAATACCTTCACCTTAAACATTTGTCGAGTTGTAAAGAAGAATTATAAGAAGAAATATGGACAACAAGAAAGAAGAAACAAAACAAAACAAAATAAAAAAGAGAGAGGGCAAGTAGTTTGCTTCAATTTGCATTTGGACTCCATATTTCTTTCTCTGGATGTGGATAGGCATTTCTATCATGAGTCTTTTGGAGCTGTCTTATAGCATTACATTGCTGAGAGGATCCCACTCTATATACTTTCTATTAAATTCTAGTCAGTTCCTTAACTTCTTTGTTGTTAATTTTGAGGTTAGATTTATCAAGTTCAGAAAGGGGGAAGCTGAAGTCCCCCACTAGTCTAGTTTTGCTATCTATTTCTTCCTCTAAATCCCTTAACTTGTTCCCTAGGAATCTGACTGCTATATCAATTGGTGCATACGTATTTATTAATAATATTACTTCATTGTCAATGGTACCTTTTAGCAGGATATAGATTCCTTCCTTATCTCTTTTAATTAGATCTATTTTTGTTTTTGCTTTGTCTGAGGTTGGGATTGCTACCCCTGCTTTTTTTACTTTAGCTGAAGCATAATATTTTCTATTCCAGCCTTCCATCTTTACCCTATGTGTATCCCCTTGTTTTAAATATGTTTCTTGTAAACAGTATATTGTAGGATTATGGTATTTAACCAATTCTGCTGTCTCCATTTTATGGGAGAGTTCATTTCATTCACATTCCCAGTTATGACTATTCTCAGTGTCTTTCTCTCCACCTATTCCCCCACCCATTTATGCTTTTATTTTTCCTTTCTTCCTCTCCTCAAATGATATTGCTTTTGACCACCACCTCCCTCAATATACCTTCCCTATCAGCCCTGCTCCCTTTACCTACCGTTTGCCCTTACCACTTTTTTCCTTTCTTCTAACATCCCTCCCTTTCTTTCCCCTTTCTCCTCCTGCTTCCTATAGGGCACCCTGGTCTTCCATACTTAAAGTATGTTATTCCCTCCTTGAACTAAATCAAATGAGAGTAAATCTCAAACAGTGATTTTCTCCCTCCCTTCTTTCCCTCTACTATAATACTTTTTTCTGTCTCTTCATGTTAATTCCTATACTTAATTGTGTATGTTATTCCCTCTTTGAACCAAAACCATGCTTCTTATTCTGGGAGAAGGGGCCTGGTTCTTGACTCTGTGTACTGTGGCTTATGAGTGTCTAGACTGAGACCAATGCCAGGAATTTTGGTGTTTCCCTGGGATTACACTGAAGCTCAAAGAGAGGTGTGGGACAGGCATAGTCCGGTTGCTTCAGGTTGCTGCTTCCACATCCCTGGGCTAGAGCTCAAACAGGCTCAGAAGTTGATGACCAGGGTACACTGGTGTCTGCCAATTCCTGTTTATGTGAAGGCACACCTAGAGTTCTGGTGTTAGAGCTTGCTGACTCCACCTCCCTGTATTTCAGTATCTCCCACTGAGACTCCTCCCATCCTGCATTGGTGCCCTTCAACCTAAGTACAGTCACAGTCACACCCTTCTTGTAGATCTCTCAAGTCTGCAGTTGGTTCCACTATTTCAGGATTTTACAGTGGGGCAATATTTTCTGGGTTTTTCAGGATCAAAGTGGGGGATGAGAGCAGTTACAGTTTACTCTGCCATCTTAGTCTCTGAAGATCAGGTAGGTGATTTTTAATCATCTAGACTGTGGGCTGCTACCTCCAGGAGTAGCTGCTGCTGCTGCCACAGTTCCTGTGCTTGCCTCTTACCCGGCTCGACAGATCCCTGCACTCTCGTGAGAAGTTTGGGAATCAAACCTGTGGTGGGTGAATCAGTTTGCCCAGACTTGCTCCAGCTCTGCTTTGTTTGGGTCTGTGCTGGTGCAGCCCGCACACTCTGTGCTCTGCCCCTACCAGGCAGAAAAAATCCTACCTGAGTATTTTCTGTGTTGTTGACCTGGGCTGGAAATCTGCCACAATCTGTCTTCTAGTGGATTGTACCACTCTAAAATTTGTTCAGATTCACTTGTTAACTGAAGAATTTTATGGGCAAGCTCAGGTGACTCCCTGCTTTCACTCCATCATCTTGACACCATACCCTCTTAGACTTTTAAAACAAAAGTTACTATCTGGCCCCTTTCCTTCTTTCGTTTGTTCATTCGTTCTTTCATTCATTTGTTCATTTGTTCATTCCTTCCTCCCTCTCTTCCTTCCTACTTTCCCTCCTTCCTTCTTTCCTTCTTATGCTTTAATCTCCATCAAGTACTCCATGATCCAATAACACAGACCTTCTTACTCTTTCTTGCTGATGATACTCTATCTACTGACTCTGTGCCATTTCACTGCCTTGCCGTCAGAACTAATATGCCTCTCCCTCAGAAATTCTACCTCTTAACTTCACTGGCTTCTTTTGATACTCAATTAATATTTCACCTCTGCAAGTGAAAGACTTGTCCTTTCCCCACTGTCCCCCACTACTAGCATCTGTCCTCTAAGATCACCTTTCATTTATACCATGTATATCTAATAAGTACATAACTGTTTGCATGTTGTCTCTTCCTTTTACTTCTTGATGTAAGGGATCCTAATTTTGCTTTTGTTTGTATCCCTGGCACTTAACACATTGCCAGGAAGTTAGTAAACACTTAAGAAATGTCTGTTGACTGACTGGCTAAATCTGTAATCTTACAAATTTAACTAATTTGTCATGAAAACTTAGGAACAAGCAGAATCTCAGTATTCCAGTTAAGACATGAATTACCCTGGATTATGGAAAGTTCTCTTTCCAAAATTACCAAAAGACCTCTTGGTTGTCTAATGTAATATCTTTTTTTTTTACCATGCCCTCTCTTGTTTCTCATTATATATGTCTAGATGCTTTTTATTTAGTCTCATCTCCTAGAGTATCATCTACATCACAGACTCAACTGTGGCTATGGCATGACCCTTATGTGTTTTTTTATCTTTCTTTATACTTCTGTTATTTCATATGTTCTCATGAGTTTAATTGCCATCTCTATACAAATATATCCTAAATTGAATGTATATATCCATTCTTAATCTTTCTCCTGAGCTAAGATACATATCATCAATTCCCAATCAGATCTTTTGAATGGGATGCTTCATAGGTATTTCAAACTCAACATATATGAACATAACTCATTATTTTTCATCTAAAACTTGTCATTCTAAAGTTTTCTATTTCTGCTGAGGGACCACTATTCTTCCAACTACTTCAGAAAGAAGATAATATATGTAAAGTTCAAATCTTTAAAAGTACTTTATTCCAGTTTTGTTATTTTTATCATCATCACCACCATCATCATCATCACCCCCCATCATCAGCTGCATCTCATTCTCCTTCACTTCGCATGCACAATGAATTGTCTAATCTTATCCATTCTACTTCTACACCTATTTTTTTACATCTATCCTCTTCTTTCTTGTGACACTATTGCCAAACTACTCAATCGCTCATTAGCCGTCATTTAGACACTTACAATAGGCTTCTAACTTTTTTTTTTGCTGCCTCCAGTCTCTCTTCGCTCATTTATGTGCCACACAGCATTCCAAGTGATATTCTCACATAGTTCTTATTTTGTTATTCTCTGCCCATTAGACTCCCTCCAATGGTTGCCTGATATGCTTGGGATCTGATACAAGCTAATGTTTGGCATTTATACCCCATTGCAATCTGGTTCCAACCTACTTTTCCAAGCTTTTATGCATTATTGCCTTTAATGTTTTGAGTTCCAACCAAAATGTATCTTCTGACTCAAGGATTCCACACATGGAATTTTTCTGACTCCTCATCCCCATCTCATTTACTTTAAAACTCAGTTCCAATGCCATCTGCTGCATAAGACCTTTCATGATCCTCCCTCCCCAATCCAGCGCCTAGTTTTCTCCTAAAATTAACTACTATTTATTTTTATGTGTTATGTGTATATGTGTACAAATGTATATTTGACATTTTATCTCTCCTTCCCTCAATAGAATCTGGCCTTCTTGAATACAGGATTGCTTCCTTTTTTCTATTCCCAGTACTTAGTACTGTTTCTTGCATATAGTATGTGCTTAATAAACATTTGGGGGCTTGAAGTGAATTGACAATTCATGTCAGTACTTCTGAGGTACTCAAGAATGGGGCTCAGTATTAAGTTCAATAAAACCTTGTTTTCCATCTGAAAGCATAGCAACAGATGAACCAAAGGAAAACATCTTAGAAACACCTTGTAAGCATATTGAATTTTCATAAAAGATGGAAAAATATCTTCAAAAATATGCTGCATTATGAAAGAGAAAGAATAGTACAAAGCAATCTGACAAAGATGTATGGTTCAATCAGAAAATAAACTATGTAATTTTCCACTGAAGCAATACACCTGTAAATGCATATCATGCTGCCCTCTTTCTGAGTTTCACATCCTCAAAGCAAAAAAAATGATAAATGCATTTCTTTACTTTGAACAGAACAAACAAATTAAACTTTCCCTGCCAATGGGGTATAGTGAATAGACTACTGGACTTGGAGTTAGGAAGACTTGAATTCAAATAGCACTTTTGAGACTTGCAAGTTTTGTGATCATCCACAAGTCACATAACCTCTCTGATCCTCAGTTTTCCTTTCTGCAAAATGGGGACATTAATACTGGTAGTAGCTTTTACGCAGAATTGCTTAGGTTTAAATGAACAGTATAAAATAAAAAAAAAAAAAACAGAACTCTGTACCACAGGGAGACAGTACTAACTCTGGAGTCAGAAACATGGCTTCAAATCTTGCCTTTCATACCTACTACTTATGTCACCTTGGGCAACAAATTTCCAGGGTCTCAGTTTCTTCCATTGAAAAATAAAATAGTCTTAATGTATTCTGCAGACTCTTGAAACTCAATTTGTATGCTCCTATGTTTATAACGTGCTATTAAAAGATCAGTGATGATTCAAAATGGTTGGAAAATTATGGACAAATGCATGTGGTTCATTGTCTCTGAAAATAGGTAAGTAAAAGAATCTAATATTCTCATACTAGCTAAATGGAAAATAATCATAAGGAATTCTCTTTCTCCCTGCCTTAAGAACTAAGCTTTTAAGAAACAGAAAAGGAAATGTTTATGAATCTTTTGCCACACACAGGACATGTGGGTATACCATAGATTTTGCTATGAATATTCTATAAATTTGCATATTTTATAGAGTTCTTGTCCAAAAAACATTTGAAAGTGTTTGACAAAAACAAAACAGTTTGATGCCTTTAAGAAGGAATTTCTAGCAAGAACCAGACTGGGACCTTGAAGATCAGTAGTACAATCCAAATTAAACAGAAGAAAAGAAAGACAGTGAAGGCACAATTCAGGTATAAAGTAGGCAGAGGATTTTTTTCCACCTGACCCAGAAAAAAACAACACCAGAAATTGTAATTGTGTTAGACACTAAAAAGACACTTCAACATTCACATGCAGTTGGTTCTGACTCTGTCTTTCCATAGGCAAATCACTGAATCTTTCAGGGTCTCTACTTCCTCATACAAGGATGAGATACCTTTTATGTAACATCCTGCCATAATGTTCCTTCATATAAGAGTTTCTGGATCCACTCAATGCATGCCTACCTAGCTCCTATGAGTTTCCTATACAGTATAGTGGTGTTTCTTTTCCTCTTAATTTATCAAAAATAGGATTAAGTTTTTTAAATGAAACCTATACTAAGAAACCAAGAAAGACTATCTAACCAAATTTCATCTTTTCCTAAATTTCTCTAAAAGAAGGACAAAAAGTGTAGAAATGGATGTGGTTAGCAAGGAAAAGTTTCTGATCCAAATTTAATTAAAGTCTAGCTACTAATGACATTAACACAAACAACCTATATAGGTTGTTTGTTACAAAATCCTTTTTTTCAATAACTTTATAGTGTCTTCTTTTTTTCCCCTTACTTTACTTCAAAGAAGGCATTTGGGCAGAAGTTCTAGTTTTATCTTCCAAACAAGTTGGAATAAAATGGCTAATGGATCAGCCATTCATTTATTTATTGGCTTAATAGTAGTTAACCACAATATCATTTGCTTAATAGTAGGTAAGCACTTTTTAGCAGATACATAGCCTCATAAGGACAGACTCTACCAAGTCACTAAGAAGTAAATGAGTCAAGAACTGTCTTACATCAAAGTTGCCATTGGTTGGTTGATTAAACCCTTGTTCGTTCAAGAGGACCAGGAGCAGAACTCATCATCTCACCATGGATTGAAGCTGAGAATATTTTGTAACACAAATTGAAGTCTCCTTATGGACAAATGAGGGAAGTCCATGAAATAGAGGAAACTATTCAAAAATAGGACAAAATCATGAGATGATTCATGCAGTTAGCTACCATCAGCAGTTGAAGATACAAGTTGATGAATTGAAGAGTCAGAAGTAGAGAGTAGTATCCAGTTTGGAAACAAGGTAAAAAACAAACAATTGGTCTGAGTAAACAAGGAGATATGATTTGGGATCAGACTATAGATTTTGGAACTTTTGGTCTGTCTGTTAAGAGATTATGCTACTGGTAAGTCTAAACTCATATTTCTGTTGTGTTGATCCATTGGTTCATAAGGTTCTCTTTTCCAGTGATCTTGGGGTAGTTCTAAAACATATGTTTTTAACCTCAGCCCTTGAATATGTTTTTTTTAAAATATTTGGATAATTAAATTTTATTACAATTGATTTTCTTTATGATGATATATTTCCTTTAATTAATTTAAAAGCATTATTTTGAAAAGGTACCCATAGTTTTCAACAGAGTACAAAGTGTTCATGAAACATACACACATACAAAAAGATTAGGAACCCTATTCTAGAGAGAGCTTAATTTTGTTGGAACTTTAATATTGCCATTTTTATTGAAATTCCATGAATACCAATTTTCAGGCCAGGCAGTCCAGATCCTCCTTCCTTCATGTCTGGATTATTTCAATGGACCAAGTAGTTGATCTTCCTGCTTTAAATTTCTCCCCACTCTAGTTCATCATCTACTAAGCTGCCAAAGTGATCTTTCTAAAGCACACATCCAATCAAGTAATCCTAGAGCTCATTACATTTTAAAGGCTACATATCAACTCCAGGACGAAAAAAATAAAATCCTTGTTTTTTAGAGCCTTTCACAATCTGCTTCTCCACATCTTTGCTGTCTTCTTGCATCGCTCTCCTTTTATATTCTTTCTTCCAGTGACTCTGGTCTGCTTGCTGTCCCTTAAAACATTCAAACTCTATCACTCCAGGTATTTTCACTGTCTGTTCCCATCCTTGGAATTGTCTCCCTCTTCATCTCTGTCTCCTGCCTTCCATAAAGTTCCAAATATATGCTATTTTCTATGAGAAATCTTTGCTAGATCTCCTTAATTCTAGTCCCTTTCTTCTCTTGTTTCTCTCCAATTTATCTTCTTATAGAGTTTTGTTGTAATTACTTATTTGCATATTGTTGGCCTCTTTAGTCCGTGAGTTACTTTAGAAAAGAAATTGTCTTTTGTCTTACTTTTAATTCCCAGTGCTTAGCACAGTGCATTGCACATAATAGGATTTCATAAAGGTGTACTTATTGCGTTTAAAATAAAAAGGCATGGATGAATTTGACTTTTTCCTAGTTGAATAAATTATCATAAAATTGTTTATTGGAATTGTATACAGAAAAAATCAATCTGTGTCTCAGTTACATGATATAAATTGAATAAAAACAATCATTAAATGATATTAAAAAGTATCTGACACTTGATCTTTTATTTCTTATTCGAATTTTAGCCTGTAACTCTATTACTGTAAGGATTTCATAAGGTAATGTAGATCAGCAACTAAAAACTTAAAAACTAAAAACAGAAACTTAAAACAGTTAAAGGGTCATATAGGCCAATGAGAGGTTTAATTATTTACTCAGATTCACACAACTAATAGTCCTCAGATATGGGATTACAACTCAAATTTTGATGTTTGCATGATTAACCTTTTAGGAACTACATAGCATTGTCTTTCAGTGGTTTGCTGAGTCTTAGTAAATCATTAAAAACTCAGGAAATGAATAATTTAAGTTGCAGGAAGATAAATACAATTGTAAATTCATCAGCCTTCTTCAATACAAATGAAGGAAATTTTCATTCATCCAACTTATTTGTTTGTTTGTTTTTTGCTTTGCTTCTTAGCAAAGTTTTTATTAAAGTTAAATAATTAACAATGTGCTTTTTACAGTTTTACCCATTTTAACTCTAACATAGTACCCTTCCTTGCCAATTGCTCAGTCTGTCATTTCATTGATCTAATACACACACACGCCTGTACACCTATATGTATTTGTATATTTATGTATGTTTTTGTGTCCATACACACCTATTATACAGACACAGGCACATATATTCAAAGACATAAATACATACACATTTCTGGGTGAATATGTATACATACATACACATAAAGTTACTATGTAATAATTACATTTCATATGCTACCAATCATTAAATTCCTCTAGGAAATATACTGAAATGAGCAGTAAACAATGGTTTATGCTTCCTGATACATATTCCTTATTCTCTTCTTGATGGTTTATAATTGTTTGTTGTAATGGCAAGCAAGCAAAGTTGTACTTTGCTGCTTGATTTATCTATTCAAGTGCTTTTGAGCCTTGGCTCTGTGTCAAGTCTGTGTTGGAAACAGTATATGTTGTGTTGACATTAATAAGCTTAAGGGAGTATGGAGATCTTCCCTGCCCTTAATAGATCGAAGGTCATCACATGGATTTCATGGTGGGAGGAACTTACTGAAAGAGTAAAACAGGAAGGGTGGAACAGGAAGGAGCAGAGCAGAGCAAAGCAACAACACAATCTGGGACCAAGTAAGAGGAGATAGAATGCTTGTGATTTTGGCAGTCTGTCTGTCTGTTCTGTCTGTGTTGATGTTACTTTGTCAGAATCAAGCATTCTGTCTGTTGAGAGAGGACTTTACTGCTGTTACAGAAGCCCTGAAAGAGGACTTTAGTGTTGTTTACAGAAACCCTGAAAGAGGACTTTCCTTCTGTTTACAGAAGTCCTCTGACTTTACTCTTGATTTGTGTTTAATTTCTCAGACAGAAGCCTTGTCTGTTCATTTGTGTTGCTTTGTCAGATAGAAAGTGAATTGAGATGATAGTGCCAACTATGTGTGTGAATATTGCCATAGCTCTGTTAAATTTTGTCTTCCTAGAAACAGAAATTGCAAAGGACTTGGAGTGGAATAGTGCCCATGGACTGAGATAGAGAACCAGAGCAGAGAGCTGCCTGCATGTGAATCTAGGCAAGAGTTGGCAGCAGTCAGCCCAAGGAGGAGTAGCCATGGCATTTGGAATTCAGTCAAAGCCAATAAAGATAAAAGAGAACTTTACTTGGGTACTCTGTATTGACTGAAGAGATGGTAACTTCTATGACCTAAAGGTGCATGGCATTTGTACTTTGTGCTACCCCTTAATGATGATTTGCTTAAGGATGACTGGAAACCACACTCTGGTTAAGATGAAAAAAAGACTTTTCTTGGGAACTCTGTATTGACTGATGATATTGTGACTTACTGTGACAGAGGGGTGGATGGTGTTTGTACTTTGTGCTACCACTTAAGGATTATTGATTTAAGGATGATATGATTGGAAGCCAGTCTTGAGTGAAGATGAAAGAGAATTTTAGTTGAAAATTATGTATTGATTGAAGAGATTGTGACTTACTGAATGATATGTTTTGTTTAAGACTATGTGACCACCTTAGTAATAAGTCGCTATATTATATTGTTCTGAATGTTTTTATCTAGTTTCATGAATGTTTTACTTTAGTTTATTGCTGAATAGAGATTTCACTATACTACACTTAAAGTTATTTACAGAAGCAAACCTTAGGAGAGCTGCTTGTGATTGGCTTTACATTTGTTTCTTAGTTTTTTGCCCCAGAACACAGAAGAGAAATGAGTAAATAACTCGGAGGCTTTTGTAGATGACAAGGGTTATAACAGCCTAGTTATTTTTCTGAGATAATGTGTACATTACTATACACAGATATATTAGGTCATCCAAACAAGTGATGAAAGAGCACACCAATATTTAGTTGGATATTAAGCAGAGGTTCATAGTTTCTCTGAGGCTCAACAATAAATGTGTAATATTTGTGTCCATTATTTAAAATGTAATACTTAATTATATGTGAATAATAAGTATTAAGAAGAAAACTTTATGGAGAATTAGGAAAACCTAGGCAAAAACCTGAATATTTCCAAGCATAGGTGGGTATTTTCATAATTGCTGCCAATTGTCAGCTAGGTGGGGATGCGGATAGAACTCTGGGCCTGGAAGCAGAAAGATCTGAGTTCAAGTTCAGATTCAGAATTTTAGTAGCTGTCTGACTTTGGGTAAGTCACTTAACCCCTATTTGCCCCAGGTTTCTCTTCTATAAAATGGGTACATAACAATAGCACCTGCCTCTCCCAGGGTTGTTATGAGGATTAAATGAGATGACTGTAGAATACTACCATGCCTAGAGCATAGGATATGCTATATAAATATTAAATGTTATTATTATTATGTATTGATGCAAGATAGACAATGGTTATAAAACAGAAAAACAGATTTCAGAAATAAAAACAATATAGTGTCTGAAAATGGGATTTAAAGTTCTGTACCATATCATATTTAGAGAGAAGATAAGAGGCTTGTCTTAATTTAAACACATATATGAGGGGTGATTTAAAGAGTATTTGCCTGAAGCTTTGACCTCAAAGAAAACGTGAACATGGAAACTGTCCTTTTATATACATAGAACTGGAGACAACTGAGACTATCTACAACATTCAAAGAAAACTACTGGTAGAGATAACCAGAAATTTATGAGACAGATTCAAGAAATTAGATGTTCTAAAGTTTATACATCATATGTATGTGCAAGTCTGAGTAACATGTGAAGTGAACTGGACCTCTTAAGGCAAGAAATGAAATTTGATTCCATAAGAATCACTAGGACATTGGCACTTAATACATTTGACTAAAATGAAGTCATGGAAGGTCATTATTTGTTCAAAATGAATATATTTGGTAAAGGGAAAGGGAGAAAGAGTAGTATGGTACATATTAAAATTCTGCATTCATGGTAGAAGGCATGTGGGTCAAGATATGCAAAGCAATCACATTGATTTTGTCATTAAGGTATACCTCAGGTCACTGCAGAAAGAGGAAATAGCTGAACTATTAGAGAAACAACTCACAATTCCATCAAAGGGGGATGACATGGTAGTGATGAAGGACCTCAATTATGTGAACATATGTTATCTTTGTGTTCAAGGACAATATTTTTTTCAATATCAAAGTAACTAATCATGTTCTGGCTTGGCTGCTGTTCAGAATCTGCCTTTAACCAATAATCCCTCAAGCCATCAATGAACATTTATTAAGTATCTCAGCTTAAAAAAGGCCAACATCTCCTACTGCATTTTATGTCATCTATTGTTTGACTGATTCTGATATCTTATGGAGTCATTAGCTTCTACTTGCCCAATTCTAATTTTTAACAAATAATTTTCTTCTATTAGATTTTATATTTCCTTTTCCCTTTGACCCATTTTGGTTTTTAAGAAGTTCCTTTCAGTGAGTATTTGTGCCTCCTTTTCCATTTGGCCAACTCTACTTTTTAAGGAGTTGTTTTCTTCGGTGCCCTTTATTTTTTTTTTTCCATTTGGACAATTTTATTTTTAAGTACTTGTTTTCCAGTCAATTTTTATTATCACTTTTCCAAAGTATTGACTCTATCTTGCATACTTATCATTTATTTTCACAATTTTTTCTTCTGCCTCTCTTATTTGACTTTTAAAGTCCTTCTTGAGTTCTTCCAAGAAGGGATTTTTTAGGCTTGAGACTAGTTCATATTCCCCTTTGAGGTTTCATATGTAGGTATATTGAACATATTGCTCTCTTCTGAACTTGTGCCTTGCTTTTCCCTGTCTTTATAATAAGAATGTGTGGTCATTTTCTGTTTCTGCTTTTTGTTCATGGTGCTTGCCTATTCCCTGGCTTTTAAAGTTGGCCTCTCCTGCAAGAACACAGGAGGTAATGACCCAAGCTTCTTGTGCAGGGATCCTGGGACCTAGTCACTGGATTTGTGTCCTGTGACCTCAAGTGCTGGTAGCAAGAAGCTGTAGGTTTCTGGCAGCTTACCTGGTGCTGAGCTGGGGTCAGCAACACTCAAGCTATTGGTTTAGAGGAAAGGAGACTGGCCCCTTGGGTGTGCCTGCTCATGCAGGCTTTGCACTCAAATGTTTGGCTATTGAAGAATGTATGCCAGTGTCTAGCTAGGCCTGCTGGAGTTGTGCCTTGTGGAGTTGTCCTGAAGTACCAGGAAATTTGATTGCTGGAGAGCATCAGGGTGTAATGGGAATGCAAATTTGGAAGATCTTCCCTGCCTCTAGGCTAAAGTGCACCTGAAGCCTGGGGTGGGAGGCTTGTTTTTCAGTAGACACTTCTTGATTGGCCAGTGAGTCAATAAGGTTGTTACATTCTCTGAGCCAGGAGAAGGCTATATAAGGCCTGATGTGAGGCTTTGTTTTGGGGGCTCACTTTGAGAAGTGTTCTGTGATTTGATATGGATTCTGGGAAGCCGTTGTCCTGAGCCCCCGGCTTTGAAAAACCCAGATGTGGAAACCCAGATGTTGACTGGGTATGGATGTAATGGTTGGACAGTTTGGAAAGCTGTCTACTTGATCTGTTAATGTCTTGATAATTCTGTCTGTATATTTTGAAGTTTGGGGTGCTGACCTTTTTCCCCTGATCAAGGTAAACGATACATGTCTGAGTGATTAAAGTAAGTTAATTTTGAAAAGCATTTTGAGTTGCTTTCCTTTAACAAAGCAGATCCAAGAACCTGTGCTGGCAGCAAACCCTGAGGACGCTTGGGGTGCTTGCCGCTACACAGGGCAAGCATATGGAGCTTTTGGGAACTTAGGGTTAATGGTTCTCCTGCATGTGCTGAGACACTCATAGGCTTCTGCTGTTGATGCTTGCCTGCTCCACCACCCTGCAGCTCAGGAACTCCTCCTGGTTTGCTCAGGTGGGGGGCTTGCTGCTGGTTTTATGGGATGCCTCCCATCCTGTATTGCTACCCCCCTACTGAGTGAGAGGGGCCTGTCCTATTAATCTCTCAAGCTTCCTGGGCTACAAGACTTCTACACCCTGTTTTTCTGCAGCCTCGGATGTTCCAGGGTTTTTCTTTGGGGTGATATTTTATGTACTTACAGAGGTCCATAAGGGAGGGTGAGAGTAACTTATTTCTTATTCCAAAATCTTGGCTCCTGGAAATCTGCATTATTTTTCAAGGAAATTAATCTTTGCCCAGAAAAAAAGGCAAATCAAATGATAAGTAGTTGAAATAAAGATGATCAGGGAGATACTGCACCTTTAGAAAAATTTACATTTCTAAGCCCAGAAAAGTTATATAACAGGATACTAAAAAAGCTGAGGCATATAATTGCTTATTTTTCAGTTACAGTTGAAAAAATTTCTGGAAAAATAGAGATATTGCAGCACTCTAGAAGGACAAATATCCCTATTTTTCAGGTGATCACATAATGGATTGATTCACTTCATTTCCTAAACCAATATATATATATATATATAATATGCAATAAAAGAGATGATTAATAAATGTGTAGCATAGGAATTAGTGATTACTATATGCTAACATGATTCCATAAGAACAAATATTGAAAACATAAATTTTAATTTTGATTGCAGTGTTCCTACACTAAGAGATTAAGCAGTTATTGATTTTTGTTATTCTTGTTGTTGTTTTTAGTTGGTAAAGGGAGGAATATTTTAATAGGCAAATCCGCTCAATCTAGTATTACTATGGAAATAGTTTTGACCTTGAAGATCCCATGGGAGAGTCTTCAGGTAGAGAAGGCATGCCCTCCACGAAGTGATAAGCATTCTCACTTCTGGTCATACATAACTCTTTACATCACCGTGCCAGAACTCCTGTAGATCATTGTCAAACCCAACTCCATACTTCCTGAAATCCAATTTCTCATTCTCATTCCCCTCAATCCTCCAACCTCAGGTTTCATCTTAATCCTTCCCAGTACTTCCCCTGTGTCATACAGTATGTCTGTTAATAGGCAATAAACTTACCTTCATCTTGAATTTATTCCTCTCCCACTCATTCTATTTACTCTTACTAAAACCTTGACTTTCCCAGTACACAGGGCCCCTGGTCCACCTCTCCAGTATTGGCTGTACTTTTATTCATTCTTCTCAGCTTACTGTTCAGGTGAAAAGGTTGGAAAACTTTTTGCTATTGCCACTTCAAAGTTCTCCTGCTTCTTTCAGCACCCAATAACCTGTCTTCCTTTGAGGTTTATGTAATTCATATGTACCACCTCATGAAAGTCCTAGTAACTGTCCAGGTCACTCCTTTCTTCCTCAATCAGTTCAATATCTGTCTTACAATTTTTTTCTTCTTCCTCAACTCCTGCCCTCATACTTGGATAATTCAACACGCATATTTATGGTTCTTCAAATATACTAAGCACTTAGTTCCTCAATCTACTCCTCCACCCTACCTTACCAACATGCAACAAAAGGATTTTATCATTAACCACAAATGTATATCCCCATGTTAAAGAATTACGTGATCCTCTATCCAATCATAGTCAATTGGTTTCTCACCTCTCCCTCTGTCTTACTTTTACATAACCCTACTTTTCATCCATACTATGACTTTCAATCCCTTGAGCCCTCAATTATCACCAAGGGCATTTCTCTTGCACCAGATGCTTTCTCCTCTTCTCCTCATCCATTGATGCACCAGTTTAACTCTACATTGTCCTCCTCTCTTGAATCTTTAGCCTCCGTATTTCAATTATTATGCCCAGCTAATCCTCAGGCTTTGGTCACTCTCACCATATATGTGTGCTGCTAAATTAAGGTGGAGAAAATCACACAAATGCAATGAATGAGTCCAGTACAAATTTACGATATGTAACCTCAAATGGACCCTCACTGCTATGAGGCAATACTATTGTAGTTCCCTTATCAACTTGCTATTCCTCTCTCCACAGAAATTCTTCCAGTCCTTTTCATCCCTCCTCAAACTTCTCATGGCTTCTTTCTCCTTCCATTCTCCTCACTGTGAGCCTTATTTTATATTTAACAGAAAAAAAATTGAGGCCATTCACTATAAATTCTCTTTTCTCCATCACTCAGATGTCTTCTGCCACTGCTTCCTCCTTCTACCCTCTTTCCCATTATGGAAAAGCAGTTAATGTTTACCTAGATTTTAGAAAAGCTTTTTGACAAAGTGTCACATGATCTTTTCACAGAAAAATAGAGTAATGGTAAAGTCAGATGAATTAGGGAAAGGATTAAATTGTGACAGTTTGTCCATTAAGAGTGTGATGTCAGTTTGTACAGAGGACTCCATTGGAATGTGCCAAGAATCTGTCCTTGTTCCTATGCTATTGAGAATTTTTATTAATGACTTGGTTAAAGGTATAGCCAGCTTTGTTATCAAATTTACTGTTTTCACAAAGCTGTCAGGGATAGCTAAAATGCTGGGTGTCTGAATAAGAATTCAAAACAATGTAAGTAGAAGGACACATTGGGCCAAATCTAATAAGATGAAACCTTACAGGGATAAATATAAGAGGCATAACTCAGGTAACAAAAATAAAGTAAAAATCGGGTGAAAAGGATAGTTATTTCAAAGATTAAGAAGAATGTCCTGTGGATTAGAAAGAATACTTGTAGGGGCGGCCAGGTGGCTCAGCGAGTAAGAGCACCGGCTCCAGTGTTGGGATGACCTGGAGATCGAATCCCGGGCTCAGACACTTAGCACCCACCCAGAAACACCTGGCCGTGGAACCTTGAGCAAGTTACTTAACCCTGATTGCTCAATAAAAATAAATAAATAAATAAATAAAATAATACTTGTTCTACTAGCCCTTGTATGACAGTACTGAGAGCAATGGGTAGAAGTTTCATGCAGGGAAAATTTAGAGCAATGCAAGTGGAATGGATGGTCTCCAGCTGCAGTGAATTTCCCGTCACTTGGAATCTAAGTATTCCCCTTGAGTAGAAATAGCTTTGCTAAAGGTCTTTCTTAGGATCAAATTCATTCTAGTATGGAGCATTCTTTTCAGTTCCAGGTAGAATTACATTAATTTTTCCAAGATTGAGATGTTTTATCTTTAGGCTTGTGAAAAGAATAGAAAATAATTTTACTGAGGCTTTTGGTAGAGGGAAGAAAAGCTAACGGTCATAGTGGTTTTAATCTTTTAGGGACAAAGCCAGGAGGTCTCTATAGCAGAACTAGGCCCAGGAAACTGTATAAAACAAACATAAAAAAGAAAAGATTCTATACTTCATTTGAATGATATGATCAGTCTTTAAAAATGGTAAGTAAATCTCCTTCCAACAAATTAATCAGATCAGAGAGAACTGGGCTGAATTTAAAACTAATTAAAAAAGAAAACAAAAACAACAATCACCTGAAATAATAAAATTTTGATTAAAGTTGAAAGAGAGTATTGCCAGATTAATATAGAATGGCCTAATCATCCTAGGAGGGATCCTTTGGTGATGGTAGGAGGAAATGTCATTTAAAAAATACAGATATCCAAGTGTCCCAAATCATTGATTCCTCCAGGGAAGTTGACAGATATGGTGGGCATAAAATTCATAAGAAGAAACTTCAGGCAAGAGAGAGAGAAGTGTCTTCTTTGTGATGGGGTCACCTTGTCACTGGTAAAACTAGGAAGTATGTTCTAAAAAAAGGTTAAGAATCCTAGCAACCAGAAAGCGTCTAAGTTTATCTCAACTAAACCCTGCAGAATCTGAGTAGACACCCAACACAGTAAAACTTGAGAGAATTGATTGGAGACAAGATGAAAAAGCATGTCTGTTGGGTCAGGAGAAAGGGCATGGTTCTAGAAATATAAAGGTTTAATTTCCTGCATACACATCTGGAAAGCCCAGGTTCCCCGTGGCAAATATTTGTAATGTTACAACTTTCCCATCTAATTGCTTTTATAAACTTTTGCATATATCCATATTAGAAGCAATAAAAATGCTTAGAAAATTTAAAGACACTATCTGTATTTGTAGAAAATACAGTGTGGCTTGGTTGAAAGCCACTCGTCACCACATACTGTTTTAGGAAATCTTCAGAGAAATACAAGAAATTGGCAATATTATTGAGAGGAAGCACAAGGCACTCAGGTGTTATGAAATTGCCTATACAATCAGCTCATTCAAGACATGACCCAGGGATTTATTTTGCATTAGAAACACTTAAGAATTATTAAAAAGCAAAATTCCTTTATTAAACTCCTGACTAAACTGGGCTACTGCATTCTATCCATTTTCTGTAGGGTCATAAATATTGGTGTGAGTGGAAGATTGTTCTTTCTTTGGACAATAATCTATACATGCTCTGGGAACATTGGAAACATTGGCTTTTCTGTTGTCTTGTTGAATTATAGGAAAGTAATGATTTTTGTTTATAGTAAAGAAACACATTGTTCAGGCTATAAATGATATATTCCTATGGCGGTGAAGTGAAAAGATATTGTGTCATTTTCTGATATGTGTTTCTGTTGTCTGGCAGAGATATAAGGCTAAAATGCTTTGTTCTAATTTTCACTGAGAGACTCAGAATCAAAACACTTCTTGGAAAACTGGAAATCAGTATGTAATCATGAATATTCACCTGAAATAAACTCTCATAATTTATTTATTAGTCATATTTTTTCCAAAATATTTGTCATATTGAAACCCCACAACACTTTTTACTTTTTTTGGGGGGGAGGACTGAAGCAAAAATCTTTTTGAATAAGAGAACTTTGTGAAGGGTCGAGTGTATGAAGGAAAGAAATAGGGAAATAAAAGAGTTGACGGCAAGATGATATGAAATGCTGTTTCTGCTCTTGCCTTTGTATCTGACTCCATTATTCATTGCTCTGGCCCTGAAAATGGTATCTCAGTTTAGACTGTTTGTAAAAGCTCAAATTTTATTCAGCACAGAGTAGATGAAATTTAACATGAACTGTGAATTGGTAATTTATTCACCCTGGGTATGCTCAAGAATTATGAACAAGGTGACCCGATGGTATTTCTGAATAATTGGTTGTCTAGCTTCCTAGGAAATTTCACCTTTATTACCTCAGCATGGTACCATCCTTGTAATATCTCATCAGATCAGGCCCCACCAAGAAGTTTGTTACCAGTTTGTGTATCTCAAACTCAAAAATATCACTGAAGGATGGAAAAACCACACAACATATGAAATATGCATTTTTCGGAAATGGAATTCTATCCATTAACAGGAAAACTACCTTGACTGAACTAGTCAAGAGAACTCTATGATTATGAATATAAATAGGATTGCTTTGCTTCCACATTGGAATGGTTTCCTCCATATCAACTGAGGTTTTAATTCAATCAACCAGTTGCCATAGAATAATAAAAAAAAAAATTGTGGTAAACTGGTATGGAAGGGCACAGCCTTCCACAGAGGTCTTTGCGAATAGGATCGTTTCAACTGTCGGAGTTAGGTGTGACCATCCAGTAATGCAAGGTTATTTATGTTATATTCTCTCAAGGTCCCTTTCAGTGTTACTATTCTACAGCATTTTCAAGTACTTAGTAGGATTCTTTCGATATTTTCAATATCAACAGTCATGAAATGTGATTAATCATGGGAGCATCACATATTTAAACTTCCCTTTTGGCAAATCTTAGACAACATGATTCACTGAAATAACAATGAGATTAGCTCATACTTTCTCTAGGTATTTCAATAGACAGACATTTTGTGATGAGAAATCAAGGAAATGTTTTCTATTAGAATAGCATGAAAGAAAGTCATAGAAGTCAATAGGCTTCTGAAATTTGAAAGTAAAGGTAACTCAAATTCCCCTAGAACCAGAAGGAATCTTAGAACTTAGATCACTTAGATAAACTCCCTTATCTTATAGATAGAAACAAAATGTCTCAAGGAACTTAAGTGTGTTGGCCAAAGTTATGCCAGAAGTAAGTACTAAAACAAGGACTCTAGACTATGTCTTCTGACTTCACATAAAGCCCTTGTCAACCAGCCTTTGGAGTTACTTGAAAATGTTTCGTGGAAATTTTCTCCACATATTGTTAGGCTGTAGGAAATTTGAAAACAAGTTCAAATATTAAATGACGTTTTCAATTCCATCTAAGGAACTCTATAGTGGGGGATAAAGTACAGTGAAAAAAATTCTGGGTTTGAAGTCAGAGAATTTAAGTTCCAATTCTATTTCTGTCACTTTCTACCTATGTGTCTTGGGCAAGTGACTTACTGTCTCTGGGCCTCAATAGTTTCAAATGTCAAATGAGCAGTTTGGATTAAATACCTCTAAGAGCCCTTCCAGTTCTAAATCTGTCATCTTATGATCTACAATTGAATGACATGAAGGCTACTTGAAGTGCCATTTGCCCCTACAAATTATAAGAGAATTATAAAAGTGAATTTTCTATTGATCCTTTTCTATTAATGATATCACGAATTTTCCATTAATTCAGTCTCCTGAGAATATTTTTATTTCCCCTCCACATCCTCTCCCTTCAATTAGTCACCAAGCCCCAAGGATTCTTCTTTCAGTGTATAGTGATGATGATTATGATGATAGTAATAATAAGAAATTATATAGCTTTTATGCAGAAATTTAAAGTTTGGTAAATACTTAACAAATATTTTTCCCCTGAAAATAATTCTGGGACACAAAGCGGATATATAACTTGTCCAGAGTCACTCTAGTAAGTGTCTGACTCCAGATTTGAACTAAGATCTTCATGTTTCCAAGTCCAATATTCTATCCACTATACTGACACTTTCCTACTTCAAGACCTTAAAACCTCACACCTCAACATATCTTTCTGCATCTATATCCCCTATATATCAATTAAACAATTGTAAATTAATACTTATAAAGGGTTTTAAGCACTATTATAGGCTTTGGAGACACAGTGATAAAAAATTAAACAGTCTCCTTGAAGAAGCTCATAGACAAAAAGACATGAATCTTTCTGAGAAATCACTATGATCATAAGATTCCCATTAAGAAACCTTCAAAGACACCCCATTTGCTTTTTAAAATATATTATTTATTTTAAATATTAAGAATAAAAGTTTACAGACACCATGTTAAGAACGTACGTTCTATAGGGAATGTAGCCAAATCCCCTCCATCACTCTGAACAAAACTTATACACAAAGGCTTAACTCCTGATAAGATCATTAAGTTGAACTCATCAAATGGACTCTAGATCAGTGTCCTACCTTGGAAGCCAAGATTCTTTGAGGTATATGGAAAGTAGTGATTGCTTAAGGAAGGTTGGGCTGGTTTCACTTAGTGAAGGTGGTTGCTAATGTTATGTGAGGTTGAAGAAACTGGACTCTGAAGTAGAGTTTGAATAAAGTCTGACATTTAAGTCTCAAGAACTTTATTGATCAGTTGAATATAGATTCCAATTTGTAGAAAAAACAACTATTTTACTACTTGTTTTCAGTCACTTGTAATTGAGTCTCTTGAACAATTATTATCATAATTATCAGCTCTTTTTTATTCTTAGGTCTGAAGGTTTAGGTAAATGAACTTGTTAAGAAATGTGTAGTGGGGGGAGGTGGGGTAGAGCAAAGATGAAAGAATAAAAGTAGGAACTTATTTGAGCTTGACCCCAATTACCTCAAACACCTGTAAAAATTACTCTAAACAAATTTTACAGCTACAGAATCCAGAAAATGACAGAATGAAATATGTCTCCAGCTCAGGAGAGCCTTGCAAACCACCAGAAAGGGTCTATTGCACTAGGCTTGGAGCAGAGTGCCGTGCCACATAGGCCTTGTCTGCACAGACCAGCAGTGCAGACTTGGCTGTAGACCTCAGGGAAAAAATAACTTGCAGCTATGGTAATATCCAGACATCTCAACCCATAAATGCTAAAAAGAAAGCAAAAGGTCAGTTGGGAAACTTTACTGAAACTGAGTGAGAGAAGAACATGGTCTGGCTCCTCTCGCTGAGACAGTGGAGGTGGTAGTGTCTGCAGCTGCTGCTGCAGTGACTATTTTCAGAGCTCCAGGCCAACCAAGATTGGGGAGACCAAGTGACTGAACAGAGGGCAATTGCAGGAATGTCTCTGCTGTCACTGAGGCAGGATTCTCTTGCTTTTCCCTGTTTGGATCTGGGTCACAGATTGGAGTGGCAGCCCTAAGGTGAGGAGCGCTGGTGTGGCAGAGCTTATTGAGACTGTGGAGTGGCAGTCTTACCCATATTTCTGAGACAGATGCCTAGAAGAAGCTCTAACAACAGCTACAAAAAACCTCAGAAATTTGGGACACAGCACTCTCCACTGTGGAGGCAGAGTTCTACCAGAGTCCCCAAAACTCAAAAGTCAAAATGAGCAAACAGTGGAAGAGAAATCAGACTACAGAATTTTTTTGACAAAAAGGATAAAAACAGACCCAGAAAAAAATAAAGTCAAAGTTCCTGCATCAAAAGCGTCCCAGAAAATTATGAATTGTTAAGAGGCCATGGAGGAGCTCAAGAAGGATTTTGAAAACCAAAAAAAAAAAGAAGCTAAGGAAAAATTGGAAAGAGAAAAGAGAGTGATATAAGCAAATCATAAAAAATGAGTCAACAGGTTGCTAAAGGAGACCTAAAAATATGGAAGAAAAATAGACTAACTCAAATGGCAAAAGAGGTCCAAAATCCAACAAGAAGAAAATGCCTTAAAAAGTAGAATTGGCCATATGGAAAAGGAACATCAAAAGCTCACTGAAGAAAATAATTCCTTCAAAATTAGATTGGAACAAATGGAAGCTAAGGGCTTTATGAGAAATCAAGATATCATAAAACAGATCCAAAAGAATGAAAAAATAAAAGGCAATGTGAAATATCTCATTGAAAAAGCCACTGACTTGGAAAACAGATGCAGGAGAGATGATTTAAAATAAATTGGATTACCTAAATGCCATGATCAAAAAAATAGCCTAGACATCATACTTCAAGAAATTTTCAAGGAAAACTTCTCTGATATTCTAGAATCAGAGGGTAGAATAGAAATTGAAAGATTTCACCAATTACTTCTTGAAAAAGATGAGAAAAATAAAACTCCTACAAATATTATATTCAAATTCCAGAGCTCCTGAGTCAAGGAAAAAATATTAAAAGCAGTCAGGAAAAAACAATTTCAGTACTGTGGAAATATAATCAGGATAACAAAAGACCTAGCAACTTCTACATTAAGAGATTCAAGAGCTTGGAATATGATATCCTGGAACTCAAAGAGATAGGATTAAAACCAAGAATCCCCTACCCAGGAAAACTGAGTATAATGCTTGAGGTGAAAATAAGAATGTTCAATGAAACAGGGGACTTTCAAGTATTCTTGATGAAATGACCAGAGCTGAAGAGAAAATTTGACTTTCAAATACAAGAAATAAGGGAAGCGTGAAAAGGTAAAAAGCAAAGATAAATCATAAGAAACTTATTAAAGTTGAACTGTTTACATTCTTACATGGAAAGATCATTTGTAACTCATGAGACTTTTCTCGGTATATGGATAGTTGAAGGTAATATATATGAATACACACATATCCATATATCCATATATGTATATATAAATATATACACACATGTGCATACTCACATATGTGAATAGGTGGGCATATGTGTGTATATATACATATATGTCTGTGTGTGAGTGTGTATATATATGCATGTGTATACATAGAGAGAGGGCAGAGGGTAAATTAAATATGAAGGGATGATATCTAAAAATAAAATTAAGAGGTAATATTTATATATATATATGGAGAAAGGGAGAGATAGAAGAGTGTAAATTATCTCATGTACAAGAGGCAAGAGAAAGCTATTACAATGGAGGGGAAGAGCAGGAAGGTGCAAGGGAATGAGTCAACCTTACTCTCATTGGAATTGACTTAAGGAGGGAATAATATACATACTCAAATGGTTGGTTACATTACCCTACAGGAAAGTAGGGGGATTGGGTATAGGAGAGGGGATGATGGAAGGGAAGGCAGATTCGGGTAATGGGTAGTCAGAAGCAAACCCTTTTGAAAAGGGACAGGGTCAAAGGAAAAAAAATAAATAGGGGGTGGGATATGATGGAAGGAAATATAGTCTGTCATAACATGACTAGTATGGAAATGTTTTGCATAACTACACATGTAGAAACTATATTGAATTGCTTGTATTCCCAGTGGGGCTGGGTGAGGAAGGAAAAAGAGAAAGAATCTGCAACTCAAAGTTTTTTTAAAAAATGTTAAAATATTGTTGTTACATGGAACCAGGAAATAAGATATACATAGGGATAGAAATCAATCATGCCCTACAAGAAAGTAAGGGGGAAGGCAGTAAGGGGAGGCATTGATGCGATTATATATGAAAAGGCAGAGTGTGGGAAGGAGTAATCTGTATGTTTGCCATCTTAGGGTATGGGGTAGGGGAGAAGTGGGGAGAAAATTTGGAACTCAGAATCTTCTGGAAATGAAAGAAAAAAGAAATGGGTATAAATGGACAAAAAAAGATATTAGTCAGTGTTATCTTCATTTTGAAAGCAAGGAGAGAAGAAAGACAGAAGAGGTCCTTGGGAGGCAATAACTGATATACTATACATAAGAAATCCATCTATAATGTAAAAATGATATATTTCCTCTTTCATTATAAAGGAAAATACCAATCTTTTGCATGGTTTTCTTTATGTGAAACATCCTCAATGTGTGTTTGCAAGGCAGAAACTCTCTCACTTTGAAGGTTTTTAGGTCAATTACTTCTCCAGGTAACAATGGGAGGTTCCCCTTCCAATTAATGGAATCCTTACAGATCCCCACTTCTCATTCAGTCATGCTGGTTACCTCCACTTCCCAGTAGTGTATATATACCTGAGGAGAAATTTCGAGCACTCACCGCAGTGGTAGAATAGTTAAATCTCTCTGGGTAGCTAGATATGTGCTGGGGGACTTATAAGTCTTTCACACTCTTCAGATGAGGAGACACAGTGAGATGACTGTTTCAGGATCCAGCGTTTTATGTCTCTCTGGAAGGTTATCATCATTTCTCTCAACAGAGGGACATGGAATGTTGTCCATTTGGGGAAATCCTCTTGTGGATATTGAAGTAGCAATGCTTCACTCATTGAAGATATCTTTCACATCCAGGACCATTTTCAAATCTAGCTTCTTAAAAATCCATCTCAGCTTGTATAGCTATTGTTTATAGGTCCTGAATTTGTTGGAACAGTTTTTACTCAATCTTTAATTTTCCCAAGTTCTTGCTTTCTTTCTTGTCCAGTCTTTCTTGGTGCTGCTCTTCTTTTTTCCTCAAAAACTGGTATATTCTTCTGTATTTTGATACAACATCCTTTTTCATAATCTGCACATTTGCCTTACACCATGCAAACTTCTCTTTCTCCTCAACTAGAACAAATTCATTCTTATTTATTTTTTTCCATAAATCACTTAACATCTCTTGGAGTTTATCCAGGTCATTCTCAGTAGCCATTTCCAAGGTAAAGACTTAATGTTCCATGTGTTCCAAGACTGGAAAATAGTTGCCATAGACTATGCTGATCTGCACAGAGTAGTTATTATTTTTTCTTGTATTTATCATATGTGATTAGCCTGCTGATGCACTGAGGAAAAGAAGTTGGAGATGTTTGGCAACTATGACCAGATTCCCCAGGTGTTTACTGGGCACATGGTCCCCAGAGTTGATCATTCTCCTGCACTTTCCCACAGGTAATGGTACATGACCTTTCTCCAGGTTCCTTAGCAGACACTCTTTGCAAAATGATGGCCACAGTTAGTAGTCATTGACTCAGTGAACTTGTGTAGGCAGATGGAGTGGACAAGCCCTTCCCTGAGATTTTCAGAAATATCTCTGAAAGTGGCAGCCATGTTCCAACTCAGTAGCGATGGGACAAGTCTTTTAAACTCTCTCAGGCTCAAAATTGGGAAGATGACATTTCTTAATAAAATCAAATGAGTATGTGTATGTATGTACACACACAAACACACATACACTCAGAACTTTGAAACCTTAAAGTGCTATATAAATGCTATCTTTAATTAATAAAAACAACTTAATTGATGCACAGAACTACACCCTCTTGAATGTATTATCCCTTTTCCCTTTACTGTACCATAATAGTTCCCCTTAAACTTTCACCTTTTCTGTAGCACAAACATCCCATTAGTCACTCAAGTTTATAAATTCAATCATTCATAATTGCATAGATTCACCACATCACTGCCTTAACTCACACAAGTGGTAGTAAGTCTAGAATCAAATTCATGTTTAATATTTCAAACCATTCACAATCTGCTTCCAACCTGCTTTTCCAGCCTTATTATGCATTATTACTCTTCAAACACTCTATACTCAAGTCAAAATGGGCTTTGACATTCCTTACAAACAGGGAAGTAAGAGTGTCTCATACCCTCCAAGGCATGCCTCTAACTCCTCTGCCCTGATTCTGTAGAAACTACAATCTATGAAGGTGAAAGATATGCTTATGCTGAATAAATCACAGATCCAAAGACTTCAAGTAATAGAATTAAGCTGTAATTACCACTGCTAACCACATCAAACAAGAATCAGCCATTTAGTGAGTGGTTAAGTTTTATTAAAATGAATTTATTTCTTTAAAATAAACTTTCTGATTTAGTCTGCTTTGTTGAATATTTGGGGCTTAACTGATCGCAGTTCAGAAATTCAAGGAATGGGATTTCTGATTATCTAAGTTGACTACTTAGCTCTGATATTAGCAAAACTTCAAGGATGGAGATCATGGGAAATGAGAGCTTTAGAGGAGGAAAGCACTTAGATTAGTATCCTAGCCATTTGCCTCCCTCAACCCAAATATAAGTTTTATCTATCTTCTCAAGCATTTTTCCTCCCTTCTCTAACTGATTCTAGGAAAATAGACAGATAGACACACACTCACTCACTCACCTCCAAGAAATGACACCCCATTTTCTTTTCTTTTTAAAGTAATTTGGGTTAAGTAACTTGCTCAAGGTTACATGGCCAGTTATTTCTGGGTGTGGTGATAAGTATCAGAGTCCAGATTCGATCCCAGGTCATCCCAACTCTGGGGCCAGTGCTCTTACTTTCTGTGCTACCTGGCCACCCTTGACACCCCATTTTCTATAGAATAAGTCCCCAACTCCTTTAACCTGATAATATAACTTTCCACCATCTTCTGTGACTTTCTTTTCTAACCTGTTTCCCCACTAATCAACTACCCGGGTCTGTTCCTGCTGATCTATCACCTTGGCATTTACTAAAGACTGCTCCCTAAACCTGCAATATACTCTTTCTTTATTTTCTCTCTCGACAGTTCATCTCATAAACCATCTTCTTCATAAGACCCTTCCTAACCACCCCCAATGATTGGATACCCTTACAATTACATTGCATTTATTTTGTATTTTTATAGTAATTTATGTACATGTTGTCCCTCCTATAAATCTGTCTCCCCAATATTAGAATGTAAACTAGTTGAGAGTATTTTTGTATTTGTATCCCAGTGCTTAGTACAGTACCTGGCATGTAGTAGATATTTTAGTAACACTTGTTTTTTGATTAATGTCCTGAATGTGCTTTTTAATGGACATTCTGCCTTTCCTTTTCCTAGCAGCCCTGATTCCTCTGCTTTAATATTTATTCACTGTAATCTCACTATAAGGCCTTCTTGAATACAACCATAAGATGTTCTCTCCTTCCATTAAATTATATCACTTAATGATTGTACCATTCATTGTACTAACCACTTATAATCTTGTACTATCTGTATCCATGTTTTTTCTTTGCACCTACATTGCAAATTCCTGGAGAGCAAAATCTGAACTTTGATATACTTTGTATCCCCCAAAGAACCTAAGAAGTAGTTTGCTGATTACAAGTGAAGCAGTTTGTTTCTTCTATCATATAATTTGTAGCCTTGTTCTTGTCCAGTTGACAATATCTTTTTCTGCCTGCAAGGAATCTTCTTGTACTAGAAAAAAATAAGGCCTAAACTTTCAAAAAATTTCTTAAAAATATGAACAAGTAGTTCTCATTTTTCTTTTTCTTTTCTCTTCCTAGTTTCTTATCATCTTTCCCCTTTTTTCTTTAGTTATTCCTTTCTTTTTTCCTTATTTCTTTTTTCTTTTTATTTCTCTCACTTTACTCCCTCTCTTTCCTTCCTTCTTCCCTTTATTCTTTCCTTCCTCATTCTATCCTGCCTTTTCCTTCCTTCCTTCCTTCCTTCCTTCCTTCCTTCCTTCCTTCCTTCCTTCCTTCCTTCCTTCCTTCCTTCCTTCCTTCCTCCCTTCCTTCCTTCCTTCTTTCCTTCCTTCCTTCCTTCCAGTGAGAGTAAGTTTGACTTGTTTCCTTTCACCTTCCTACTCTTCCCCTGCCTGGTAACAGCCTTCTCTTGCCTTTTTTATGTGAGAAAATTTGCCCTATTATATCTCTCCCTTTCTCCTCCCAACATATGCCTCTCTCACCCCTTAATTTTATTTTTTACATATCATACCTTCATATTCAAATCAACATGTGCCCTCTCTCTCTCTCTCTCTACACACACACACACACACACACACACACACACACACTTACACACATATATTCTATTCAACTATCCTAATAATTAGAAAAGTCTCATGAATTACAAATATCATTTTTCCATGCCAGAATGTAAACAGTTTGGGGTGAATAGGTTGCGAAGTGAGTAAGAATGCTGGCCCTGGAGTCAGGAGGACCCGGGTTCGATTCTGGCCTCAGATACTTAACACACACACACACTGGCCGTGTAACCTTGCACAGTTTATTTAACCCCAACTGCTTAAGAAAAAATAAAAAAAAATGTGAACAGTTCAACTTTAATAAGTTCCTTATGATTTCTCTTTCCTGCTTCTTGCAGGAAAGTCAACTTTTCTATTCAGCTCTGATCTTTTCATCAATAATACTTTAAAGTCCTCTATTTCATTGAATGTCTATATTTTTCCTTCAATTATTATACTCAGTTTTCCTGCATAATGAGTCTTTGTTTTAATCCTAGGTCCTTTGACTTCCAGAATGTATTCCAAGCCCATCAGTCTCTTAATGTAGAAGCTCCTGGATCCTGTATTATTCTGATTGTATTGCCACAACATTTACATTATTTCTTCCTGACTGCTTGTAATGTTTTCTCCTTGACTTGGGAATTCTGGAACTTGGCTATAATATTCCTATTAGTTTACTTTTGGGGATCTTTTTCAAGAGGGGATAGATGAATTCTTTCAATTTCTAATTTGCCCTCTCACTCTATAATATCAGTGCCATTTTCCTTGACAAATTTTTGAGAGATAATACCAAGTCTATTTTTTTTATCATGGCTTTCAGGCAGTCCAGTAATTTTAAAATTATCTTTCCTGTATCTATTATCCAGGTCAGTGGTGTTTCCAATGAGATATTTTACATTGTGCCAGCATGGCCCACGTGGGACTGCACTCTACTCACTGCAATAGACCCTTCCTATCTTTCTGCCAGGCTGTATTCAGCTTGAAATGTGTATCTCTCTGTTATTTTGAGGGTTCTGCAGCTCTAGAATTTTTTAGAGTCATTTTATAGGTGTTTGGAGGAAGAGCTGAAGGTAGTTCCTGCTCTTTCTCCACCATCTTAGCACTGTAACCACAGGCATTTTTAAAGTGGTAAATTGATATTATATTATGATTTCTTTCTTGAGGAAAACATGAAATTCCAAAGAGGAGAGATAAAATATTAATCGAATTTAGGAATTAGTCCTTTCTTTTTTTAATTAAATTAATTTTTGGTCTTTATTAATTTATTCATTTATTTTTTGTTTACAATATTCAGTTCCACAATTATTTGAGTTTCAAATTCTCTTCACCTCACCTCTCCCCCCTCCCCCACTATGTTAGGGATTTGTATAATTAAATATATATATATATATATCAGTACAGGATCTGCAAATACTTTCACATTACACATTAGTCAGGTTACAAAGAAGGATAGTATCAGATGGAATGAACAATGGGAAAGAGGAAAAAACAAACAAAAAAGAAAGAGAGCAGGTAGTTTGCTTCAATCTGCATTCAAACTCTGTTCTTTCTAGTTCTTTCTCTGAATGTAGACATCTCTCTCCATCATGAGTCTTTTGGAGTTGACTTATAAGCCTGAACTGCTGAGAAGAGTCCAATCTATCAAAGTTGCTTCTGTAATTGTGTACAAATTTCTCCTGGTTCTGCTCTTCTCACTCAGCATCACTTCATATAAGCTTCTCCAGGTAAATATGAAGTCCATCTTTTCCTCGTTTCTTATAGCACAGTAGTATTCCATTACATTCATATACCATAACTTGTGTATCCATTCCCCAATTCATGGGCATCCCCTTGATTTCCAATTCTTTGCCACCACAAAAAGAGTTGCTATAAATATTTTTGTACACGTGGGTCTTCCTCCCACATCTATGATCTTTTTGGGATACAATCCTAGAAGTGGTATTGCTGGGTCAAAGTGTATGAAATTACTTATAGAATTTTGGGCATAGTTCCAGATTGCTCTCCAGAATGGTTGAATCAGTTCACAACTCCACCAGCAATGCATTAGTGTTCCAATTTTTCTGCATTCTATTCTTCAAGTGTCATTTTCCTGTTTTGTCATCTTAGCCAATCTGACCAGTGAGATGTGGTACCTCAGAGTTGTTTTCATTTGCATTTCTCTAATTAATAGTGATTTAGAGCATTGTTTAATATACTTATAGATATCTTTAATTTCTTCCTCTGAAAACTGCCTGTTCATATCCTTTAACCATTTATCATTTGGGGAATGACTTGTATTCTTATAGATTTGACTCAATTCTCTATATGTTTTAGAAATGAGGCCTTTATCAGAGACATTGATTGTAAAAATTATTTCCCAATTTTCAAATCCCCTCTTAATCTTGGTTACATGGGCTTTGTGTGTACAGAAGCTTTTCAATTTCATTTAATGAAAATTATCCATTTTGCATTTTATAATGCTCTCTAATTCTTGTTTTGTTATGAAGTCTTCCCCTCTCCATAAATCTGACAGGTAAACTATTACTTGAATTTCCGGATTGCTTACATTGTCATCCTTTATACCTAGATCATGAACCCATTTAGACTTAATTTTGGTATATGGTATTAGATAATGGTTTATACCCAGTTTCTGTCATACTATATTCCAGTTTTCCCAGCAGTTTTTGTCACATAGTGAATTCTTATCCCCAAAACTGAGGTCTTTGGATTTAACAAAGAGTAGATTATTATAGTCATAGACTGCTGAGTCTCGTGTACACAATCTATTCTATTGATACACTGCTCTATTTCTCAGCCAGTACCAAGTAATTTTGATGACTGCTACTTTATAATACAGTTTAAAATCTGGTATAACTAGTCCACCTTCCCTAGCATTTCTTTTCATTAATTCCCTTGATATTCTGGACCTTTTGTTCTTTGAAATTTATTTTGTTACTATTTCTTCTAGTTCTATCAAGTAATTTTTTGATAAATTACTTGGTTTGGCACTTAATATGTAATTTAATTTATTTAAAATTGTCATTTTTATTATATTATCCTTACCCAGCCATGAGCAGTTGATGCTTTTCTGACTAGTTAAATCTCAATTTATTTGTGTGAAAAGTGTTTTGTAGTTGTGTTCATATAGGTCCTAGGATTGTTTTGGAGGTAGATTCCCAAATATTTTAGAAAGTCTGCAGTAATTTTAAATGGGATTTCTCTTTCTATTTCTTGCTGTTGGATTTCATTAGAAATATACAGGAATTCTTAGGAGTTATGTGATGTTTATTTTATATCCTGCAACTTTGCCAAATTTATTTATTGTCTCAAGAATTTTTTTTACTTGATTCTCTAGGATTCTCTAAGTATATCATCATATCATCCATCCATAAAGAGTGATGACTTGATCTCTTCTTTGCCTAATTTGATTTTGTTTTCTGCTCTAATTGTTACTGCTAACATTTCCACTACCAGATTAAATAAGAGGGGGTGATAATGGACACCTTTGTTTCACCCCTGATCTTATGGGAAATGCTTCTATCTTATCCCCATTACATATAATACTTACTGATGGCTTTAAATAGATGCTACCTATAATTTTAAAGAAGGATCCATTGTTTCCTATACTTTCTAGTTTTTTTAATAGGAATGGATATTGTACTTTGTCAAAATACTTTTCTGCATCTATTGAGGTAATCATGTGGTTTCTGATAGTTTTATTTTTGATATGATCAATTATACTGATGGTTTTCCTAATATTAAACCATCCTTGCATTCCTGGAATAAATCCTACCTGATCAAAGTGTAGTATTCTTGTGATAACTTGCTGTAGTCTTTTTGCTAATATTTTATCTAAGATTTTTTGCATCTATATTCATGAGGGAAATTGGTCTATACTTTTCTTTCTCCAATTTATCTCTTCCTGATTTAGGTATTAGTACCATATTTGTTTCATACTAAGAATTTGGTATTACTCTTTCTTCATTAATTTTGCCAAATAGCTTGTAGAGTGTTGGAATCAATTGTTCTTTAAATGTGTAATAGAATTCACTAGTAAATCCATCTGGCACTGGAGATTTTTCCTAGGGAGTTCACTGATGGATTGTTCAATTTCTTTTTCTGAGATAAGGTTATTTAAGTAATTTACTTCCTCTTCAGTTAATCTGAGCAACTTATATTTTTGTAAATGTTCATCATTTCACTAAGGTTGTAAAATTTATATGCATACAATTTGGCAAAATAATTCCTAATTATTATTTTAATTTCTTCTTCATTGGAAGTAGATTCACCCTTTTCATTTTTGATAGTCATAATTTGGTTTTCTTCTTTTTTATCATATTGGCTAAGGGTCTATCTATTTTATGATTTTTCATAAAACTAGCTCTTAGTTTGTTTATTCAATAGTTTTCTTAATTTCAATTTTATTAATTTCTCCTTGGGTTTTCATTATTTCTAATTTAGTGTTTAATTGGTGTTTTTCAATTTGTTCTTTTTCTAGCTTTTTCAACTGCATCCCCAATTCATTGACTTTCATTTTCTATAATTTTTTCATGTATGCACTCAGGAATATAAAACTTCCCCTAAGAACTGCCTTTGCTGCATCCCACAAATTTTGGTATATTGTCTCATTTTTGTCATTCTCTTGAATTAAGTTGCTGATTGTTTCTATAATTTTTTGTTTGACTCACTTCTTCTTTAGGATTAAATTGTTTAGTTTCCAATGACTTTTTAGTCTATCTTTCCATGGCCCTTGATTGCATATGATTTTTATTGCATTATGATCTGAGAATGATGCATTTAATAATTCTACCTTTCTGCACTGAATTGTGAGGATTTTATGCCCTAGTACATGGTAAATATTTGCTTATGTGCCATGTACCACCGAGAAAAATGTATATTCTTTTTATCCTCATTCAGTTTTCTCCAGAGATCTATCATACCTATCTCTCTAAGATTCTCTTTGCCTTCTTCTTTCTTGTTTATTTTGAGGTTAGATTTATCAAGTTCAGCGAAGGGGAGATTAAGGTCTCCCACTAGTATAGTTTTGCTATCTATTTCTTCCTATAATTCCCTTAATTTCTCCTCTAGGAATTTGGATGCTATATCACTTGGTGTATATATGTTACGTAATGACATTGCTTCATTCTTGATGGTGCCTATTAGCAGAATATAGTTTCCTTTCTTATTTCTTTTAATTAGATCTATTTTTTGCTTTTGATTTATCTGAGATAAGGATTGCTACCCTTGTTTTTTTTTACTTTGGCTGAGGAATGATGTATTTTAATCCAGCCTTTTAACTTTACCCTGTGTGTATCCCCATTCCATATGTGTTTCTTGTAAACAGCTTATTGTAGGATTATGGTTTTTCATCCATTCTGCTATCCCCCTCTGTTTTATGGGAGAGTTCATCCCATTCAAAATCACTGTTATGTTTACTATCTGTCTTTTTCCCTCCATCATTTTCTCTACCCTCTTTATGGTTTTATTTTTCTCCCCTTCTCCCTTTCCCTTCTTAAAAGTTTTCCTTTTGATCACTACCTCCCTTAGCATTTCCTTCTTATTAGTACTCCTTTTCCTCCCCTTCCCCCTTACTTTTTCCTCCCTTCTAATCACTCCCCTTTTGTAGCCCTTCCACCTCCTACTGTCTGTAGTATATGTTTGATTTTTGTACTTAATGTAGTGTGTTATTTCTTCCTCAAAACAAGATTGATAAGAACAGATCTCATGCAATGCTCTTCTTTCTCCCCTCTTTCCTTCTATTATGATACATTTTGTTTCTTTTCTTGATAGAGTTCTATACTTACCTGGTTGTTTTATCCCTTTCTTGCACCAGATCTAATGTGGGAAAAGCTTATATAATGCTCCTATCCCTCCCTTCTTTCCCTCTACTATATTATTTTTTATCACTCTTTGTGTGGCACAATTAACCCTTTTGTGCTTCATTTTCCTCTTCTTCCATTACAGTCCCTTTGCATCCCTTAAAAAGGATTTTTTTAAATCAACATTTTCTTTAATATATACCCATACCCTCTATTTTTCTATAAACAGTTTGCTCTTATTAAAAACAGGTTGTGTGTGTGTGTGTTTTCCTTATTTACCTTTTTATGTCTCTCTTGCATTCACAATTGGAGGTTGAATTTTCCATTGAGCTCTGACTTCTTCATCAGGAAGGTCTGGAAATCCATTATATCATTGAATGACCATCTCCTTGCTGGGAAGAATATGGTGAGTTTTGCTGGATACGTGAGCTCTTTTGCCTTGCAGAAAATCATATTCCTTTTCCTCCAATCTTTCAGAGTAGAAGCTGCCATATCCTGTGTGAACCTCACTGTGGTTCCACAATATTTGAATTGTTTCTTTCTGGCTGCCTGTAGTATTTTCTCCTTTACCTGGTAGTTCCAGAATTTGGCCACACCATTTTGCAGACTTTTCAATTTGGAATCTCTTTCAGGAGGTGTTCGATGGATTATCTCTATTTCTGTTTCACCCTCTAGATCTAGGATCTCAAGGCAGTTTTCCTTGATGAGTCCTTGGAAGATGTTGTCCAGGCTCATTTTTTTCATCATGATTTTCTGGTAGGCCTATGATTCTAACATTATCTCTCCTGGATCTGTTTTACAGGTCAGTTATTTTTCCATTGAGATATTTTGCCTCTTTTTCTAATTTTTCTTTCTTGATGTTTTGTTTGACTGATTATTGGTTCCTCATAGAGTTATTAACTTCAATTTGGTGGATTCTAGTTATTAAAAAATTATTTTCCTCAGTTAGTTTTTGAAGCTCCTTTTCCATATCACACATTTTTCTTTTTAAGGATCTGTTTTCTTCATTGTAATGTTTTTATAATTTTGCAATTTTGATTTTAAATGAAATATTCATTTTATCTTCTATATCTCTAATTTGTTTTTCAAAGTTCTTTTTGAGCTCATCTAAGAATGCTTTCTGTGGTTGAGACCAGTTCCCTGTTGAGGCTTCAGCTGTGGGTGTGGAGTTAACAATCCTTCCTTTTCTAGTGAGGATAAATTTAATTTGCTAAAGAAGATTTTTTGGAGGTAGAGTCAAAATGTCAGAGAAAAGCCAATGCCTGCCCTGAGTTCTCTCAATTTCCTCTCCAAACAACTTTAAACAATGTCTCAAAACAAATTCTGGAAGGGCAAAATACACTACAGGAAGGAGTGAAATGATTTAAGACAACTTAGAAATTTTACAGGAAATGTCTCATGTACTGGAGTGAAATGGAGTGTAGTCTACTGCAGGCTGTGCCAACTTATGCTAGGACCCAGAAAACCAACATCAATTCTTGAAAGCAACTGAATCAACCACAACAGGAATGATTCCCTGAACATTCAGGAAATAGAAGGTAAGAAGGTCTGACAAATGGTCAGAAAGATATTACGAGGTTGCTTGTACTTTGTCCAGGTCTTCATTGCATTACCAATATGCATATCTTGGTCACAGCCCTGAGTCATAGTTCCATAGTGAGGAACCCTAGCACACCAGAGCTTGAACAGCCAATAACAATTCCAGGAAAAAAATAGTTCTTACAGTTGCACAGAGACCAGAGCACAGGCCACTCATGGAAGAACTGAAAAATTTCAGACCTACAAAAGCACCTCAGAGAGCAGAAGCAAGAAAGTCCCACTTAAGACAGTGCCCCCTCTGTCCCAAGAGCAGAGTCAAACTTTAACATGCAGTTAAAATTTAAGAAATAGGATAGAAAAAAAATTACAAAGAACAACAAAAAAACCTACACATAGAAAGTTACTATGGTGACAAAGAAGAATAAAAACACAGGCTCGAAAACAACAAAATCAAAATTGCTGTATCCAAAGCCTCAAAGAACAGTGCAAATTAGTCTCAGCTCATGGAAGAGTTCAAAAGGAGTTAAAATAAAATAATAGAAATAGAGGAAAAATTGGGGAATGAGACCCAAGTGATGTAGGAAAATCATGCAAAAAGTCAACAGTTTGGTAAATGAGGGACAAAAAATTTCTGAAGAAAATACTAGCTTAAAATTAGAATAGGACAAATGTTAGGAAAGGCACCAAAAACAAGTTAAATGAACTATTTAAAAAGCACAATTGGGGACAGCTAGTTGGCATGATGCATAGAGCACCAGCTCTGGACTCTGGAGGACTGTGGTCAAATCCAGCCTCAGACACTTGTATGATGTTGGTCAAGTCACTTAATCCCAATCGTGCTTCCTTGCCCCTCCCAAAAAATCAGAATTGGCCAAATGGAAAAAGATATACAGAAATTTGCTGAAGAGAACTCCTTAAAAGAACAGAATTGGCCACATGGGAAAAGAGGTATAGACATTTGCTGAAGAAAAGAACTCCTGATAAGAATAATTGGCCAAATAGAAGAGGAAGTAGAAAAGCTCACTAAAGAAAATAAATCCTTAAAAATTAGAGTTGGATAAGTGGAAGCTAATTACTCCATGAAAAATAAAGAAATAATAAAACAAAATCAAAAGAATTAGAAAAATAGGAGAAAATATGAAATACATCACATGGGAAAAAAACTGAGCAGAAAAATCTTTTAAGGAGAGATAGTACAAGAAGTATTTTATTACCTGAAAGCCATGATCAAAAAAAGGCAAGACATCTAGTTTCTTTTTTTTAGTTTAATTTTACATTTATTTTTAGTTTACAAAATTCATTTCCAGAAGATTTTAAATTGCAAATCTTCTCCCCATATTTCCCCTACCTACCACCCCAAAACAGCAATTCCACTGAATACCCCCTCCCCTAATCTGCTCTCTTAGATATCCTCCCCCACCCCATCGCTGACTTTCCAGTAGGGCAAGATGGCTTTCTATGCCCCAGTGCCTGCACATCTAATTTGCCAGTTGCATACACACACACACACACACACACACACACACACACACACATATATATATATATATATATATATATATATATATATTACAATGTATATTTTTTAAACATTTGATTTTTAAACTTTGAGTTTAAGATCCTTTCACTTCCTCCATCATCACCCACCCTTACTGGGAGTATAAGCAATTCAATATAGGTTGTACATGTGAAGCTATGCAAAACATTTCCATAGTTGATATAATGTGAATGACTGACTATGTTTCCCTCCATCCTATCCCACCCTCTCACTTGTTCTATTCTGTATTTTGACCTGGTTCCTTTTCCAAAGCATGTGCTTCCAATTTCCCTCCCCCCTAACCTGCCCTCCCCTCCATAATTTTCCCCTATCAGATCCTTCCTACCTACTCTCCTGTAGGGTGAGATACCCAAATTAGTGTGTATGTCATGACCTCCCTAAGCCAAATTCAATGAGAATAGGTTTGAACCATTCCTTTTTGCCTTCCTGTTCTTCCCCTCCATTGTAACAGTTGTGCATTGCCTCTTCTTTATGAGATAATTTACCCCATTCTGTCTCTCCCCATCTCCTCTCATTATATTCCTCTCTCACCTCTCAATTTCACCCTTTCTATTCATTTTATCCTGTGCTCTCTGTCTATGTATAGTTGTACACACATATACACACACTCACATATGTATTCATACACCCATAGACCCTCCTGTATAGACATATATATGTATACACACACACTCACATATGCACACACACATGTATACATACATTTATATTTCCTTAAGTATTCTCATACTGAGAAAAGATTAATAAGTTACGATTATAATTTTTCCCTGTAGGAATGTAAATAATTCAAATTTGATAAGTTCCTTATGGTTGTTTTACCTATTAATCTTCTCATGCTTCTCTTGTTTCTTGTATGTGAATGTCAAATTTTCTATTGAAATCTGGCTTTTTCATCAAGAATGCTTGAAAGTCCTCTATTCCATTGAATGACCATATTTTCCCCTGAAACATGATAATTAGTTTTGCTGGATAAGTGATTCTTGCTCTTAATCCCAGCTCCTTTGACATCAGGAATATGATATTCCAAGCTATTCAATCCCTTAGTGTAGAAGCTGCTAGATTCTGTGTTACCTTGATTGTGTTTCCATAATATCCAAATTTTTTCTTCCTGGCTGCTTGTGATATTTTCTCCTTGATCTGGGATCTCTGGAACCTGCCTATAATGTTCCTTGGAGCTTTCTTTTGGGGATCTTTTTCAAGAGGTGATCAGTGGATTCTTTCAACCTCTATTTTTCCTTCTAGTTCTAAAACATAGGGGAAATTTTGGTTGAGAATTTCTTGAAGGATGATTTCTAGGTTCTTTTGGTGACAATGCCTTTCAGGTATTCCAATAACTTTTAAGTTTTCTGTCCTGGATCTTTTTTGTAGGTCAGTAGTTTTTCCCATGAGATATTTCACATTGCCTTCTATTTTTTCATTTGTTCAGATCTTTTGAAGAGTATCTTGATTTCTCATAAAGTCACTAGCTTCCATTTGCTTCAATCTAATACTGAAGGAATTATTCTCGTCAGTGAGCTTTTGAGAATCTTTTTCCATCTGGAAAATTTGGCTTTTTAAGGCATTCTTCTTGTCATTGGCTTTTTGAGCCTCTTTTGCCATTTGAGTTTGTGTATTTTTTAAGGTTTTATATTCTTCAGTCAACTTGTTGACTCTCTTTTCATGATTTTCTTGCCTCATTCTCATTTCTCTTCCAGATTTTTCCTCCACTTCTCTTATTTGGCTTTCAAAATCCTTCTTAAGCTCCTCTATGGCCTGTAAGCAGCTTATTCTTTTCTTGGAAGCTTCTGGTTCAGGATTTCTGACTTCTTTGTCTTCCTCCTGTTCCATCCTTCTATCCTTTCTGTCCCCAAAGAAGGAGTACAAAGTCAGATTACTCTGCTTGCTTTGTTTCCTTTGCTTGCTCATGTTACCACTTAATTACTTGACTTTTGAGCTTTTTGCTCGAGTAGAACTCTACTTTCAGAAAGGGGAGTTTTATGCCCAATTTCTGGGGTTTTTATCTGCCAGAGTTATTATTTGGCTTCCTCCACATGCTCTGGCTCACTGGTGATGCACCCCAGGACCTCCACCCAGGACATTGATCCAGATCTAAACAGGTTAAAACAAGAGCAATTGCCCCTCATACTGGTTGCTTGTTCCTCCTACAATCTTCAGGCCAGGAGCTCTGAAGCAGCCACACAGTGGCACAGCCACCACGCCTCAGCCTCTTCTTGCCCCAGAGGCAGAGGCCAGACTGCACTCCCAGAGTCCCTATTCCCAAAGTCCACTGACCTCTCACTTTGTCTTTGACATTTATAGGTTGTTAATTCTGCAAACCACCACAGCTGCTGGTGATCTACTCTCCCAACCTCCCTTTAGCTGTGGCTGGTAGGGGTGCCCTGAGGCTAAAACCTTGGGCTGACATGGGGCTGGGCTCTGCTCCTACTGTGGTGCAAAGGACCCTTCCTGTCCACTGCCAGGCTGTCTTCAGCAGGAGATACATTTCTCTCTGTCACTTTGTGAGTTCTGTAGCTCTAAAGTTTGTTTATAGTCATTTTTTACATGTGTTGGAGGAGGTGGAAGTGGGAGCCCTGCAGAAGTCCTTTTTCTATTCCAACATCTTGATTCGCTCCCCCCCCCAAGACATCAAATTTTAAGAAATTATTAAGGAAAACTGCCTGTAATTATTGAACCAGAGGGTAAATTGGAGATCCAAAGAGTCCACAAATTGACTCCTAAAATGACATCATAAAGTTAAAATTCCTTAGAATATTATAACAAAATTCCACAGTTCCTAGGTAAAGGAGAAAATATTTGAATAAGCCAGAAATAATTAAAATACAAAAACAAAAGACTTGGCAGCTTAACAATTGAAGAATTGGATGGTCTTGGAATAGGATATTCTGGAGGGCAAAGGAGTGAAAATGACAACCAAGAATCATGTACCCAATGAAACATTATAATCTTTCCTGGAAAAAAAATGGAAATTCAACAAAATTGAGGAGTTTTAAGCTTTCCTGATGAAAAGAGTTAAAAAGAAAGAAGGTAAACAAAAGAAGAGAACAATAAATATTAATCACAAGGGATTCAATAAAATTATATATTTTTTTCATTGCAAATTGTAAGATACTTGGAACTCCTATGAACTTTCTCATTTTGGGGATTGTTGGAAGGAGTATGAATAGACATAGGACATGGATATGAATTGACTATGATAATATCATACCTAAAAAAAGAAATAAAATTCAGGGGTCAGAAAGAGATGCTCAATGAGAGGAGAAAGGGCAAGGTAGAATTGGGTGAATTATATCATATACAAGAAGAATGAAAGAGCTTTTACAGTGGAAGGAAAGAGGGGAGAAGTGGGGAAGGAAGCACATGAACCTTAATTTCATTGGAATTTGCTCCAAGAAAAAAAATAATGTATGCACTCAATTGGGTATAGAAATCTATATTACCATACACAAACGTGGGAGGAGAAAGCAATAAGAAAAGGTACAGGTCTGTTAGAAGGATGGATTGGGGGAAGTGGTGTAAGCAAAACATTTTTGAGGATTAACAGGGTAAAAGGAGAGAGAGGGAGTAGGATAAACAGAGGAGGAATAGGAAGGTGGGAACTATATAGTTATTAAACATAGTGAAAAAAAATTCCTGCAAGTTTCTCTGATTAAGATCTCATTTCTCTCATCTATCTATGTCTTTCTATATGTATATGTGTAAATATATGTGTGTGCATGTATTTGCATGCATGTATACATAAAAATACTGAATTAAGTGTATAAGAATTCAAGCCCTTCCCCAATTGATAAATGATCAAAGAATATGAACAGGCAATTTTCAAAGTAATCAAAGCTATCTATAGTCATATAAAAATGCTCTGAGACTTTGTTAGTTAAAGAAATGTTAATTAAAACAACTCTGAAGTAATACCTCTCATAGATCAAATTGGTTTATGTGACAGAAAGGGAAAATGACAAATGTTAGAAGGGATGTTTGAAAATTGAACACCAATGCACCATTGGTGAAGTTGTATAGTGATTGAGTCCTTCTGGAGACTATGCTACTGTGGCCAAATAATTATAAAACCATGCAATACACTTTGACAAAGCAATAAACCTACTAAGTCTATATCCCAAATAAATGTAAAGCAAAAAAGAAGAGGACAAATATGTTCACAAATATTTATAGCAGCTCTTTTAGTGAGGACAAAGAATTGGAAATTAAGTGGATGCGTATCAAGTGGGGAATGGTTGAACAGGTTATGACACAATTGTGATGGAATACTATAGTAATATAAGAAGTGACATGTAGGCTACTCTCAGATGAACCTGGAAAGAATTACATGAAATGATGCAAAGTGAAATGAACATAATTGGAAGGATGTTGTACACAGTAAAGTAATATTGCACAATGGTAAACTTAGAATGACTTACCTCTTCTCAGAAATACAATTATCCAAGGCAATTCCAAAGGACTTGTGATGAAAAATGTATTCCCCTTCAGAGAAAGAAGTGATGGAGCCTGAATGAAGACTGAAGCATAATTTAAAAAAAACACATCACTTTCTGTTGCCCTTTTCTGTTTATTTTTGATGGCATGACTAATATAAAAATATGTTTTGCTTGACTGAACAAGTATAACCTTTATCAAATAGCTTTTCCTAATGAGGTGGCAGGGGAGCAAAGGAAGAAAAGAGAGAATTTAAAACTCAAAAATTAAAAAAAAATACATTAAAGGTGTTTTCACATGTAATTGGTTGAAAATAAAATATTGAAAATTAGTATCTTTGGGAAAACCAAACAAACAAAAAAGGTTTTGTCTTCCTTCATTGATTCCAAAGATTTTGTTATTGACCTACTAAAACAATATGCTCCAGATATGTGTTTGTGCAGTGTCTATACTGATTATCAGAAAATGGTCAAGCAAATAATCAGGAAATAGAGCCTGAGTTTATTCTTTTTGATGGAACTATTCTTGAATAATCTCTCTGTGCCTCAGTTTTCGCATGTGCAAAATGGGGATAACAATTAATTTACAAAAGACAGTCATGGTGTAGTGGAAAGATTGTTGGCCTCAGACTGCAGAAAAAAATGGTTTCAAGTACTCCCTTTGACATACATTTGCTGTAAGATTCTAGAGAAGTCACTTTACCTCTTATAACTCCAAGCAACTCTTTAAAATTTATAAATTGCAAAGATAATACCAGTCTTCATTGATAGAGGACTTTTCGCCAACTCCCATTCTAATGCAGAAAAAACTGTGAATCTGATAAGAGATTTAAGTTGGAAATAACAAAATAATAAAATATAATATACTCAACACTGAAGAGGGAAGGAGGTTAGTATTAATGGGAAAATTTTCTGTCATAGTTCCCTCCTGGATTCAGCAAATCACACTAATATCTCAGGAAATTTGATGTCTGAACCAAAGCATAAACAGCAGAGCAGAAATATTAAGCAAGCACTTATGTCCATGAATAAGATGCTTATAGGCCAATTACATGCAACTTAGGGAGAGTTTGTACTAGCAAATCACAATATCATTATGAAAATTGTGTTTTTAGAAATCTGAAAAAAAGCGAAATTACCTGAGGAACAAATACTTTGATAAGCATCTGTCAGGACAAGGCCTCAAGAACCAATGGGTTACATGAATTGTAGAGATCAAGATATAGTTTTAAATAACTGATTCATTGTGAATTTGATGAATATAAAATACATAAAAATAGATTTGATTTTAGCCGATTTACACAGAAGAGAATAAAGCTCATTATTAATAATGACTCATAATTGGCATTTCTACAAGAGCACAAAAATATTTTTTGCTTGAATTCTAGGATAAGGCAAAATTAGAAAGGAATATTATGTGAGATGTCACTGGCTGAGCTATATTTGACCATTCATTCATTCAATGTCTACTGTCTGTCAGATGATGAGACACTGAAAGAAGTGATTCTTGTCCTGAAATAGCTTACAATAAATGACAAATGGATATAAGATCTCAATACCAAAGATTACGATTAAAAATAATTAGAAGAGAAGCAGATCACATAACTTTCATAATTATGAGTGTTGTACTCATAACCAAAAAAGGGATAGAGGTGATTACAAAAGAAGCAAATACAGATAACTTTAATCAAATGAAACTAAAAAAAGATTCTGCATAAATAAAGTTAATGTATCTAGTTCAAGAAAGTAAGAGGTCAAATGGGAAAAAAGTCTTCATAATGAATTTCTCAGAGAGAAAGAGAGAGAGGGAGGGATAAATTAAGACAACCCAGAGGTTTTCCCTCAAAGATAGCAAATTGTCAAAGATGATAAGCAAATAATTAAAAGTGAATGATGCAGAATCATTAAGAATAACCATGGTATCAAAGAAGAGATCTAAGAATACATCCCCCCCCCTTCTCCTTTGCAGAGTTAGCAGGTCCACAGTTGTGGAAAACTGTTTGTATTTTCTGACTTTTTCCAATGTATTATTGGTTTTCCTCTGATTTTGCTTTTATTCTTTTTTTTCTAAAATTTATTTATTTGTTCATGTAAACTGTGGTGGACCCATGATGGCATCACAGAAGCAGGAAAACTCATGTGCTTCCTCCATAACCACCTCAAATACCTATAAAATATGACTCTAAACAAACTTTAGAGCGGCAGGACCCACAAAGTCACAGAGAAAAACAAATATCTGGATGAAAACAGCCCAGACGACCAATAGGAAGGGTTCATTGCAGTGTGCTAGGAGCCTAATGGAGGACTTTCAAGCATTCTTGATGAACAAAACAGAGTTCAATTGAAAATTTGACATTCAGAAAAAAGAAGCAAGAGAAGCATGCAAAAGTAAACAGAGAAAAGAAATCATAAGTAACTTATAAAAGTCGAAGTATTTACATGCCTACATGGAAAAACTATAATTATAACTTATGAAACTTTTCTCAGTATGAGGGTAGTTGAAAGGAATACAAATGTATATATAGATATAGAAATATACACATATATGTTTATATAGGAGAGTATATGTGGATATGAATATATATGTTACTGTGTGTATATATGTGTACAGGTATACATAGACAGGGGGCACAGGATCAATTGAATAGGAAGGGATGATATTTAAGAGGTGAAATTGAGAGGTGAGAGAGGAATATAATGAGAGGAGATCAGGAGATACAGAATGGGGTAAACTATCTCATATAGAAGAGGCAAGGGATAACTGTCACAATATAAGGGAAGAACAGGAAGGCAAAAGGGAATGGTTCAAATTTACTCGCGTGAAATTTGGCTTAAGGAAGGAATGACATACACACAAAATTGGGTATCTTGTCCTATAGGATAATAGGGGGAAAGAGATGAGAGAGGAGATGATGGAGGGGAGGGAAGGTTGGGGGGAGGGTAGTTAAAAGTGTATACTTTTGAGAAGGGACAGGATTAAAGTAGAGAATAGAAAAAAGTTGGGGTCAGTATAGGATGGAGGGAAATATAGTCAGTCTTTCACAATACATCCACCATGGAAATGTTTTTTGTAACTACACATATATAACCTATATTGAATTACTTATCTTTCCAGTAAGGAGGGGTGACGAGGGATGAAGGGAAAGAATCTGGAATGCAAAGTTTTTAAAATCAAATGTTTTTAAAAAATATTATTACTATTACTATTATTATTATTATTCTGTTTTTTTGTACATGCAACTGGGAAATGAGATATACAGTCCCTAGGGTTTGGAGATCCATCTTGCCCTACTGGAAAGCTGGAGTGGAGATGGGGGAGGATATAGGAAAGAGCCGATTAGGGGAGGGGATATACAGTGGATTAACTGTTTTGGGGTGGTGGGTAGGGGAAAGATGGGAAGAAAATTTTTAACTTAAAATCTTGTGGAAATGAACAATGTAAATGAAAAATAAACATAAAATTTAATTTAAAAATAAATAAATAAAGTATTTAGACCACTTACAAAAAAATGAAAAAGGAAAAATAATAAAAAAGACAAAAGAAAGAAAAATATACTAAAAATAAATTTTTTTGTTACATAGAATGGATTTCTGGAAGGGGAAGAAGAAGCATAGTGAGAGAAATGTAGATGGTGCCAAAAAATTTAAATGTATACAATTTCCTTTTTAAAGTATAAAAGAAGATAGCTGAGTAGAAAATGAGAAATTTAAAAAGAACAGAAGGCTAAAAACTGTAAATGAGTGAGAAAACAAAATAAACATTGTTTATATTTTAATAAGAAATGTATTGATTAAATTTTAGGAGTTGAAACAGGTATCCCAACATAATCCTAAAGTTTTCAGGGGCCATAGACAAAGTTAAGAAAAGTAGAAATAGGTAATAAAGGGATAAGGAAAGTAGAACTCATTTCAAATTAATAGAATGCATTAGTAGATTAAAGTGAAAAGAGAGGAAAGAGTGGGAGGGATGGACAATATGTAAACCTCATTTTTTTGTGTATTGGTAAGAGGAGGATGAAACACACACAGAGTTGCTGGGGGGGGGAACTAATGGGGAGAGAGAAGGGAGGGATATAAGAAGAAAGTAATTGACTAAAGGAATTAGCTATAAGCAAAATGTATTCTTAACTTGGAGAGTGCACTCTGAAGATGGGTTTAAAAAGAAAGCAAGAACGAGTAACAACTTGTGATTGAGGTCTGGCCAAAAGAAAAAGAGGGCAGGAGACTGGAAGAAGAATCCATCAAAAATAGAAAGTACCACTTTTTGCTCACCACCCTCTTCTTATTTGAAATTAGGACACATGGAGAAAGGAAAAGAAAAAAAATATTAGAGAACAGAATATAGGAATGCATTTTTTATCTCTAAACATATTTATTAACTAAAAATTAAAAAACTAATCATATAAATGCATACAGGTTAACATGAATAATAGGTTCTATGAAAAATTATATTTTCCAAAACAAAACAATTAAATGAGAATGGCATTGTTTTACATATAAAGCACACACACATATATGTCATATGTCATATAAAATTAACAGTGATTATGCTTGGAGGGAACATATTCAGCAGACTCCAGTGGCTCTCTATCACCTCCAGAATTAAATATAAAATCCTCTGTCTGCAGTTCAAAGCTCTTTACAACCTACCATCACCACCTCCATTACCTTCCCATTCTTTTTACATTGTCTACCTCCCACTATTCCTCATACTCTTAGGTGTAGTTATGCTAGCCTTCTTGCTTTTCTCACAAAATATTCCATCTATCAGCTCTGGATATTTTCTTTGACTCTCTCTCTTGCCTAGTTGCCTTCATTTAGTGCAGTGCTTGACACATATTAAACACCATTATAAATAATAGATTTATTACAATTATTATCCTCATCTCTGTCTCCTGAATTATTTTGGTTTTCTTCATGTCCAAGCTAAAATCCCACCTTCTATGGGAAGTCTTTTTTAATCTCTCTAAGTTATTTCCTATTTATATTTTATATAACTTGTTTATATTTAGTTACACATTATCTCCTGTCTTATATTGTGAGTGCCTGAAGTGCAAAGACTTTCTTTTATCTTTAGTTTTATTCCCAGAACTTAACACAATGCCTAGCACATAAGTAAGTGCATAGTAAATGTTTATTGAATATCTGACTGACAAGTGAAAACAGCAGAATAGGAGGAAATAATACAGTATTGTATTATTTATATATTATATTAAGTATTGGTAAGGTTATAATATGGTTCTGTAAATATCCTTTGTGACTCTTCAGCATATAGTTAATGAATATTAAAGGGATCTATCAGTAAAGGGAAAGAAGAAAAGCATAAAAAACTGATTAACTTTTAGTTTAAATAAAAAATTCAATTCATTATCTCATTCATTCTTTTAACAGTATAAAAATTAAATGTCACAAATATGTGAACTGAGAGAAAAATATTGCAATCTTAATAAGTAAGAATTGAAATCAAGAGGTTTTGCTCTCCTTATTATGATGTTTTAAAAATGACAATGTAATTGTTTTTGCTTAATTACGAACAAATAAAAGTGCATTGTGATGCAAAAGAGAAAAAAAATGATTTAGCAATACATTTTCCATATCAACTGAAGTTTGTTAGAAAATGATGAATGGAATAATTTCTGGACAATTGATAAGTAAAATTGAGGATAATGTCATTTAGGATTTTGTCAGATGTAATCTAATAGTGAAACTTAATGGCTGAATCCAGTCCCCAACTTTCACTGGTATTTAGATAAAATGATGAGAAAATTGTCTTAATACCTTCAATTCAATACTCAAACCTGAGTGGATTGAAGATATAGTATTGTTTTAAATTTAGATTGAACTTCCCATTACCTTCATTTTACCAAGAAGGAAATACCTGTATTAATCAAGCGTATCTTTTTGTTAAATTAATTTTGAATAAGAAACTAGTTTTTAGCCTCAATATTTGCAGATACTATGGTCTAAAATACCTTATTTTCTTCTAGGTAAAACCCATTATGCATCACTTTAATCTCTATAATTCAGGGTATTGGGGCTCTATCAAAATTTGTTCTACTTACCTTGAATGGTTCCATATACTTATAATAGCAAGCATCATTATAAGAACTCTTCTAATTCTTACATTAGTGCCTTAGGGAACAAGGGACAGATGATTTTCTATGAGAAGCCCTTGGGAAAAAAAATATTAAACTCTCCCAGCATATCACAAAGTAATATAGTTAAAAATTTTGTTTCTTTATTCTGTTAAACAGAAAGCAAGGTATTCAGTATAAAATGTATCATTTATTTATAAATATGAAAGCATGTAAATTAATGGAGATGCTGTAAAGATGCAAGAGTTAGCAGAAAACTTCCTATCTTTAGTGTAAAAGGACATAGGTTTGAATGCTGGCTCTGTTATTTTCTGACATTGGGAGATTAAAAAACTACTTTATCTCTCTGTACCTCAATTTCCTCATCCTTAAAATTATGTAGGATATTTCTAACCAATCTCCAGAGTTTCTTCTCATTCTAAATTTGTCAAACTATAATTTTATATTATGAAGGATATTGAAAAAATACACAAAATATTTGGAATGACTTTATAAGATTTTAATTCTTCTTTTGAGGGTAGCTAATTATCAACTTAAACAAATAAGCTCATATATTATACTTGCTCATATTTCACAGAAATGGCCTATGTCCTAAACAACCCACATATTTCACTATCAATAAAAGAGGTTCAATATGCAGCAAGGATTTCTATTTGTAAAACATCAAAATATATGATTTGGACCAAGTATTCAAAATATTAAAGCATCTCTTTGGAATAGGTTTCATTAGAATTTATTTTTAGTTTGTCAAAGTTGTTTATTAGACTAAGCAGATAAGTTTATATATTCTTGAGTTAGTGAATATAGAGGCATGACACCTTGTAATGGCAAGCAAGGAAGTACTTAGTGCCTTGTTTCAGCTATTTATTTATTTAGTATCTTGTTTCAGTTCAAGTTTCTTTTGAGTCTTGCCTTTGATTATATCAAATCTTTCGTATGACATGTGAAACCCACAGTGGGAGGGTTTTGCCAAAGAAAGGAACATGGAGGAGCTAATGACCATATACAAGGAGAAGCCCAAGATGGGAGAGAACAGAACTGAGAAGGGGAAGGTTGCGGAGGTCAGGCACTCTGTCTGTCCTGTTGTGTTTATGATACTTTGTACAGAGTACCTGGGATCTACCTGGAAGCCCTGAAAGAGAATTTTCTTGTTGTCTGCTTACAGAAGTCCTGGAGAAGTCTTTCAGAGCTCCTGGAACTTTACTGATGATTTGTGGTGAGTTCTGAGACCTGGTCTATGGGTCTCTGTTGAATTCACAGGCAGATAATGCATTGATGTTGGTGCTGGCAATGTGCATGAATGTTGTTTTGGCTCTGTAAAGCTTTGTCTTCCAAGAAATAGAAACTGTGAAGGACTTGAGGTGGATTAGAAACTGTGAGCTTCAATATGGAACTAGAAGAGTAGCTGAATGAGGAGCTGAGAGATACCAACCTTTGAATCCAAATAACAGCTGGGTGAATTCAGGCAAAAGCTGGGACCATGGAAGAGGAACCATTGAATCTGAGAGCCAGCCTGGAGTCAAGATAAAAAGACCTCTCCTGTGGTACTTAGGACTGAGAATATCATGATTTGCTGTTGCCTAGGGGTGGGAGAACTTTGCACTCTGCACATTGTACCTTTTAAGGATATTTAAATTAAGGATGATAAAAAAAAACTAATCAAGAAGAAAGAAGACTTTTTAACTGAGAGATTAAGACAATGTGACCAAGGGGTAGAGAGCTTTGACTTTTGTACTTTATGTCCCTTAAAGAGACTTGCTCCTTAGGGATGATTGAGTTAAGGACTTACTGAAAGATTGTACTTTGTGCCCTTAAGGAGGCTTGCTGAGGACATACTGAATGATATATTTTGTTTGAAACTATGTGACCACTTTGGTGAAAACTACATGGCCACTTTAGTGATAAGTTGTTATGTTATAACACTGTGAATGCTGTACTTTGGTTTCTGTGAATGTTTTGCTTTAGTTTACTGATGAATAAATAGAGAGTTCATTGTACTATGTAGTTAGAACCTTAAAACTGTTCACAGCAGCAGTCCTCTGGAAAGCTGTTCATGCTTGACTTTAAACAACTCCTCTTCTCTCCTTTGGCAATGCCAATTTTCCATAAAGTATGTTTCATTTTCACAGTTAAAGCATTGCCTTTGGTATCAGTCTCTTAAAAAGCTAAAGAACTTGAGGTTACTCAAGAGTGAAGTAACTTCCATTCATTTGGACTCCACCTTCCATAGACCAAATATTTCTCAAGTTTTATGATACTGTCTTGAGTTAGTCCCCCTTAAAGTGAAGACACTTAAGGTCGCTAGGGAATTGAGCAACATATCCTTATAATGATCCCCAACTTTCTCAAATGTTTATACAGTCACTGAAGACTTACACTAATAGTTAGGGAAGAATACAAGAGTTTCCTTTTCCTAAATTTTCATATTCCACATGAATCATAGTGATAGTTAAGAGGAAGTTTTGAATTTGTTATTGCTTATTATGGTACTATGATCTTTTGTTCATTAGTTCTAGCTCTCACGGTTCCTTTCTTGGACCATGGTCTTAATTTGGTAAAGGAACACTTCTTAGTGCAAGAAATCATCTGGTATACATCTAATGTCATTAATTAGCTCATTGTCGAGGTGACATAAGAGGAAAGAAAAGTTTCTTTGGGTGATGGCCATACATATCTGCTATATATTTCAAACTTGAAATTGTCTTTCATATCTAAGACTTCGCATCCCTCATTTTCCCTCCAACCCATTTTAAAGCAAAGCTACTGATATTTTTAAATTTTATATTACCTAAATTTTCCTTTGTATTCTGATCATTCTACTTCCCAGGGATCTAGATCATATAAAAAGAGTATTCTCTTATTTTCGAAAGAAGAGGGAAAATATCTGTAAATTTTATCAATATATTGAAAAAAAGAAAATTTATGTAACATTACACATATGTAAGCTTTACACTTTTGCACTTAGAATTCATGGATTTTTTAAAAACTCCACATTATTTTAAATTGTTTTGTGGTAGTTGTTCCTTTTTCCATTTACATTGTTGTAATCATTGTGACTATTATTTTATGATTCAGTTTTTTTTTTCATTCTGTTTCAGTTCATGTAGATCTTTGTATTTTTCTACGTATTCATTACTTTTTTTCTTTTAGACTTGAACACCAGAACTAAATACAGAATAGTGAAAAGAAAAAGAAATATCATAAACTTAAATATTGAAGCTTAAATACAAAGTAAGAAAAGGGGGGGAAGCATATCATGTGCACAGTAGAACATGAGAGGATTCAAATATTTAGGAATACATTTTTATTTCAAGAAATCCTGTATGATAAATGCTGTGTGGGCATGGAGACCTGTCCAGCTCTTCTTTCCTTCCTTGTAAATTGTCTTTTGTTCCCTACTTTGTACTTTTTACTTTGCTTTTTTCCCCCACTTTCTCCCTCCCCCAAATGGCTACAATTAAGTGTGGAAGGTATTTAAATATGCATATAGATATCTACATACACACATACATTTACATACAAATGTAGGCATAAAGTTTCCCTAAAAAATTGGCTCTGGATCTTTTCTTTTAATGCTTGTGCATATCTTTCATTTCCCATCTCTCCGGACTCCTCCTTTCCTTCTTATTACTTGCCTACCCCCCATCCAAGGATCCCTCTTCTTTCTTCCCATTCCCATAAATATAAAACCCTACTCTATAACTTCCTTTGACCTATTCCCTCTCCCTCCCTCTAAATATTTCTCCCTTATTTTCCTAAGAATCTCTCCCTTGTCCTCCATTCCCATTAATTTAAACACCCTTCTTTACCTGCCTTTAACCTATTCCCTTACCCTCTCCTCTAAGGATCCCTCCCTCATCCTCTCTCCACCTCCCTACCATTTTACTGTTATTTGAATTTAGAGGAGTTTTACACACACACACACACACGCACACAAACACACACACACGCATGCATATACACACAGATATATATGTACATATACATATACTTGCATATCATTTGTGTAAAATAATTACTCCTTTTAGCTGTTTCTAAATGGTTTTCCTTTTTAAAGTCATATGATAGTAAACTCTACCTTTCTCTTTCTTATATATTACCCAACTACTAATAACAATCTTAGAAGAATGTTTTATGTTTTACATGCATAAAAGGTAAACAGCCTACTCTTATTGAGTCCCTTGTAAACAGTCTTTGCTATGTACCTTATGTTTCTCTTGGCTCTTATATGTCATATCTATTAAGTTCAGTTTTTTTTTTTAACAAAACCCTGAAAATCTTATAGTTACTCAAATGTCCTTTTTTAAATTCAAAATTATGCTTAACTTTATTGGTATGATATTTTCAGCTGGAATCTGGGTTCTTTTGTTCTTTGATATATAGTGTTCCAAGACCTATGGTCTTTTAGTGTCTACACAGCTAGGTCATGTGTGATTCTAATTGTGACACGATCATATTTAAAAAGTTTTTTTTTCCTTATCACTCTTAATATTTTATGCTTAAATTGGGTGTTTCAGCATTTGTCTTTATATTTCTCTGAGTTTCCTCCATATGATTTTTTCAAGTGATAATTAGTAGATGTTTTTCCTACCTCTACTCTTCCCTCTTCTTTTACTGCATCAGGGTTTTTTTTTCCTTTATTTATTTCTGGCATTATTGTATTAACATTCTTTTCTTTTTTTGATCATAGATTTCAGGTCATCTGATTATTCTTATGTTTTCTCTTCTTGATCTATTCTCTAGAACAGTTGTTTTTCTTATAAGATGTTTTGCTTTCTCTTCTATTTTTTTCATTGTTTATGTTTTGTTTTTATTATTTCTTCATCTCTCATAATATCACTGGATTTCTTTGCCCAACTTTAATTTTCAAGGTGTCATTTTCTTCCTTAAGATTCTCGACCTCTTTTTAAAATTGGTTGACTTTTTGTTCATAATCTTCTTGCTTTTCTTGGTTTATTTTTCCTGATTCTCTCTCATTTGATTATTGTAATATTTTTTAAAAATTCTATAAATTATTTTTGAGCAGATGGTCATTTGACATTACTCTTTGGGGGGTAGAAAAGGGTTTCTTTGCTTCAATAACCTCCTTTGAAGATGAACCCTGGTTTTTTCTATTCCCATAATAACTTTATATGGTTGGAGGTTTTTCCTTTGCCTGTGCACTTTTCCTTGTCAGCAGAGGTTTCCTCTACCTTCCCCGGCTCAGAAATCCAATTCACTTCATTGTCCTCAGGGTAAAATTACCTGTAGTTGGGATTGAGGCAGCCTCCCAACCTAGTTAATTCCAAGGCTTGCCTTTGATTGTTTAAGTGGTCCCTAGTCTGGAGGTATCCTTTCTTCACTGGGACCAAACCTCCTCAGGAAATTTTTCTTCTATTCTTTAGGGATTGTATCAGGAGGAGCTCTGTTGTGCCCCTATTCTTATTTATTTTCCCCTACATTTTGTTTGCTATGAGGCACTATTTTATTTCTTTTGTCTGGGAAAATATTGGGAGCTTGAAATTTTCTGAACTACTCAGCAATATTCCCAGAACCTTCTACCTATCACTTTTCCTACAGCACATTAATATCAGTACAATTTGGCTAAATAAGTTATCAGTTTCACCTACTGATAGTCATCTTCTCTCTATCTAGTTCACTGATTCTCTAAAAAAAGTGCTGCTATAAATATTTTGGTGTAAGTGGGGATTTTCTTATCAATTATCTCCTTGGATTATCTCAAAGATTATAGATATTTTAGACATTTTCTTCACAAAATTCCAAATTGAAAGTTAATATAGTTGTTCTAATCTATAATTCCATCAATAATATTTCATCAGGTCTGTCTCCCCTGATTCCCAAACATTAACGATTCCCATACTTTGTCTTCAACAATTTTCTGTTTATATGTATATGTATGCATACATATATACATATATTTGCATTATATATGCATATATGTATACACACATTTATTTAAAGAGTACTTTGTAATTGAATCTATACAAATATTGAATATATTGTGGTAGGTTTTTCCTCATTTTTGTTTGTATTTAGCAGTTATTTTAAGTAACATTTCTCTTTTACTGTTTATTGGATTTTGTTATTAAATAACTGTTTATTGTTTTGTGATTTATTTTGCAGACTACAACTTTGCTGAAGTTAATAATTTTTTCAATTGTATCTTTGCTGATTTCCTTAGATATTCTATGTCAATAACCAAGTCATTAGCAAATAGGGATACCTTAATCTACTCTCTACCTAGGTTTACAAATTTAATTTATTTCCCTTTCTTGTCACCAGCAGGTTTTCTCATTTCCTTAAGTAATAGTGAGGAGAAAGAATATTTTTTATTGTGTGTTTTGGATGAAAAGCTTCAAGTGTATCCATAATGCATTATAGGTTTCCCCCTTTATAGTTTCTTTACAAGTATTTTAATGCTCTTTTTTGAGTTTGCATTATTTGAAATTTCTATTCTGTGTATTGTTCATTTATGTGTCTTACACATTTTAGTATTTTGTTAAACATTTCTTTTTCTTATATGAAAATTTCATTACATAAACTTTTTTTTCAGAAAGCATAATATAGAGCTGTTATTGGTTTTAAATTAGCTTACACATTCTTAAGAGTGGGTTTTGAAATTCTACAATTGTTTCAAACATACTATTCATTCTGGTATGTGATTTCTTTATCATGTCCTAGTTCATTTCTTCATTGTCCTACAAAACCTTCACACCTAACATACCTACATAAGCAAAATTCTAAAATTAGAATTATACCTAATAATAATCAAGAAACTAATGGAGAAATAATAGCGAATTACTTCTTCTGCAAAACTGATTAAAGGGCCCTACCAGCAAAACTATAGTTAAGGGAGGGTAGCTTTCCAACTGAACCATAGCCAAGACACATGTAGGCCTCAAGTATCTGTATATGGAACTGAAGACATAGAATATTACCTTAAATAAAATCAAAGATTGTGGCTTTGGAATTCCAAGAGAGTGGTAATAGGTGACAGGCCCTGCCCAGGAATCAGAGTAATGCCACAGTCATCAAAATGAGTCAGTTCAGGTCCAGGGTCTCTGAGGCTTCTATTATTCTGCCCTGAGATTCCTGAGATGGTTTTAATTACCCAGAAATTACAGCATCAAATATATAGGAAATAATATAGAAAAAGAGGAAACTAAATGATGAAGTGACAATTATTATAGAAATTTGGGGGGTGACATAGAGAGACTAAGCAGAGCAGGCTACCTCATCCAAAAATTCATCAGGGAGTAGAATCTGGGCTTGGCAGAAAGCCCCACTCAGTCCTATGTGCTGGTTATTTTTATTTGTGGTTTTATTGTTTTCCATTGTGTCTGACTCTTTCTGACTCCATTTGGGGTTTTCTTGGCAAAGGTACTGGTTTGCCATTTCCTTCTCTAGCTCATTTTACAGATTAGGAAGCTGAGGCAAACACTGTTAAGTGACACTGAGGTCAGATTTGAATGCATATGACTAGACTTAGCACTCAATCCATAGAGCACAGATCCCCTAACTTGTTCTGGAGAGATGAGTAATTCCTAGAAATTATCATCCAGTGTAAAAATAAATCATGAAAAATCTAGAGATACCACAAAATAAATCACAATTAATTCCACAATTAAAAAAAAGAAAACTTCCCCAATTGTTAGAACCAAAGGAAAAAATAAAGATAGAAGGAAATCTAGCTATTACCACCTGAAAGGACCCCAAAATAAGGCTCTGGAAATGTCATAGACAGAATTCAACTTTCTCACATCAAATAATAAAAATACTACATTAATCCAGAAAAGAACAGTTCAAATAACAAGGAATGAAAGTTAGGATCACACAAGACCTGGCAACTTGTACTACAAATATAAGAGATCTTTGAATATACCATTCTAAAATTCAAAATGTATAGACATAAAAACAGGAATAACCCTGCAAATATAATCTAGTTTGTGTGTATGGAGGTGGGTGGGTGGGGTCACTGAAATAGTCAGTGTTAAGCACTGGAACAGTGGAAATTCCAACATGTTTAATGCAAAAGTCAGATCTGAGTAGGAACTTTGAGATACAAGTATGAGAGTCGAGAGAAAGGTAAGTTTCTTTGAGAAATTTCAAGTACCTGTATGATGATATTGTGCTAACATTCAAATGAGCAAATAACCCTGCAGAATCTCAGTCTTCAAAGTTTAAATATGAAAAATATAAATCCTGTGAGTACATTGGTTATTTTCTGGAAATGTGAAGATTGGAAAGAGAAGAGAAGATAAAAGTAACACAGCACTGTAGAAAGGGTGAAGAGTAGAATTTGCTATTACTTACAATTGAGATAAATGAGAAGAATATAGAAACTTTGAGGAAGGAAAGCAGTAGGGATCAGATGAACCTAGCTTTTTATCTAAAAGAGAAAGGGACATGTAATCCTCATGGATTTATTTTTCTTTTGTTTCTATTTGCCCTATTTGTGGAATTTTTTGCTTGTTCTTTTGGTGATGTGTAGAGTTTCCATAATTTTCTACTAATTGATAATGTCTATGATTTATTCATCTCTTCAAATTAAATGCATATACACATACACAAATACACACATATACAAACAATTAGATAAATTAATCAAACACAAGAGGGGAAAAACTGGTATGGGTTAAGAAGAAAAATAATAAGGAATATTCACAACAATTTCCAGATCATGAAGAGAATTTGAAAGGCGAAAAATAAAAAAAAAGAAATAGAATCTCAAAAGGTGTTTAAAAAAATTGTGCAATTCCTGAATAAATAGTGTAACCTGACTATAGCCTATTATTTCATTCTACAGAGTAATGAAATTATTTCAGAGAATCCTTGCTATTACAAATTGAATTAAGGTGAAGGCAGCAGATCCAATGAAGGCAACATTATAATGAAAAATAACTTTTAAAAAACTTAACTCTGATCAATATAATTATAATATATATGTAAATTAACTTATGATGAAACATGTTACCCTCTTACTGACATAAGGGGTGATTGGCTGAAGAAGAAGAGAAATACATTTTTAGGCATGATACATTGTGTATTCATTTTTTTTTCCTTGACTAAACTTATTTGTAACTTTATTTTTCTGTTTTTGGTTTCAATGAGTGGGGTGGAGGTGAAAGGGAAGAGCATTAGGAAAAATGATGGCAGAAAAATTGTGCCATTGAAACATTAAAAAAAAGTAAACAAAAGAGACAGGACTTTAGAATGAAGCAGAGAAAAGCAAGGCACCTTTAAAAATAATGTGTATTATAAGTTTTTAAAAATAAGTATTATGAAATAGAAATTCACACTTTCTTATGGAATGTTTTTTTGTGCTTTCAGTTCTATCTATAGAAATGTTCTTTTTATGGTGTTTAAGTACAGAATATTTTTTTTTAATTCAGGATTTTACCATCTCTATGCTTTCCTCCCATACATTTCTCCTACATAGGATCCCTTCAGTCCTGACCTTTCATAAAATTCTAACAAACTTTTAACTTTTATTCAACTTTTGCTTTATTCATGAAAACTTCCTGGACTCTTCTTTTCTATATTATCTCTAATTTCTTTCAATTTCTATTGTATTATTATGAACTTTCAATTTTGAACTTAAAATATAGTGCTCTAAATTTTTGCTTAACTATTTCCCAGATGTATTTTTTATTTGTTTGTTTGATCTTGGTAACACATTGCAACTGAGGTCCAGACCATATCACACATCTTCACTAATTCCCATAAAACATATTATAGTTCTAAATATACTAAGTAGAAATATCATCTGGAGATACCATATGTCCACTGATGTTGATTCCTTTGGCAGAAAGTACATAATAGTTGCCTGTCTTTCTGATTTTATTTTTGGTCAGAGACATTTTATTTACTTCAGTTTCTTTCCTTGCAATTTACTATATCTTTACATTGAGTTTTTAATGTTTAATTCTGCCACAATTTTTAAGTTATTTGTAAACTAAGACAGAATACGATTATTACAAAGAGCTTTCTTTACCATCACAGTCAAGAAAAAATGTATATTATGTGTGTTGTCACCTGCCCAACTTACTGATTTTTATGATATTTAGACAATATATCTAAGTTTTTACTTGTATTTACTGATTAAAAAAGACAACTTGGTGCCATAATGTATAGAGTGTCAGGTCTGGATTAAGAAAGACATCGTCCTGAGTTCAAATCTACCCTCAGACACTTACTAACTCTATGACCCTGGGCAAGTCCATAAATCTTATTCGCCTTAGTTTCTTCACCTGTAAAATGAACTAGAGAAAAAAATGGCAAGCAACCCCAGTATCTTTGCCAAGAAAATATCAAATGAGGTCATGAAGAGTTTGACACAACTGAAAAGACTGAACAACAACAACAACAAATCAGAAAATATAACGTATTCTTCATGCCAGGTAATATTACCTTAGCTTCTGCCTATATATATAAATCAAGAACATCACTACAGTTCAATGGAATTATTTTTGTTTTTAAGTGTAACAATTTGTTTTATGCCTCAAAAACATTATGTATTAGTCAATAGGTATTATAGAGCTGGCAAAAATGCCTATGACACAAAAGAAGGTTAAGCTTCTCTGCTGTAGGTCCACAATATGGAATGCTAATGATTAAAAAGTCATTAAAATACTGTTAAGGGAGCGACAACTACATTTTATTAGGAATTCACTCCCTTTCACAAGAGGTACACTCTATAAAAAGAATCAAAATGGAAAGAGCTAATCAAACAATTATTTAATTTGTCTTCACTTTCATAATAAAAGTTAATTATACAAGCACTGTAGGGGGTGAGAGCATACTTATAAATTTATGAAGCATCACTCTTTTGTCTGGGCAACATCAGCCTTTTGTCCTAATGGGAAATACTGTACATTTATGGTTCACTGAAAGAGCAAAACCTCTTTAATTGAGTTGATATACAAAACGCTTTCCTTTTAAAATGCCCCAAAAGTAATTGAATGTACTTTGTATTTGGTTAGAACCTTTCTCCTATATTAATGATTTGCTTCTATACAGTCATACTATTGTACTACAGCTCTAACAATCCTTGAAAATTATCATTCTTTAACTTTAAGTTAACAAATGAAATTTGGGTGTTAATTATATTTTGACCTATACATTCAAAATTGGGTTATACCCAATGTTATAGTCAATTTCTCTTCGTTCTTTGCTTCCTTCCTTCCTTCCTTCCTTCCTTCCTTCCTTCCTTCCTTCCTTCCTTCCTTCCTTCCTTCCTTTTCTTCTTTCTATTGCATTCAGGCTAGAAGTACAGAGGCCATTCATGTGACCCATGAAATTACTGATCCATAGAAAAGCTTTGATCTTCTCCATTTCTGATCTAGGATGGTTTGACCCTTCTTTGGCAGCTTAATGAACACCAATCCTTGGTGCTTACCACACTATTGCCATATTTAGCAAAGACACTGGATTAGCTTTAGCCCACTGTATCTTAGAGCATCAGAACTCAAACAGTTCACCAGCCTCAGCCTTTTTGGTAGTAAGGATTATAAGAGCAGGCCACCATAATTGGTTCTGACCTTTTAACACATTTTTGTATCCTTTCAATCAGATATAATTTATGTCACATCTGTAAAAAGTGTTTCCAAACAAATTCTAGAACTGAATAACCCACAAAATGACAGAATGAAACACATCTCCGTCCCAAGTTAAGCCAGACAGGAAGAGTATATCACACCTGACTGGTAGTGTAGCACAGTCCTAAGTGGGTGGTGCCAGGGGTGACAAAGGTGAAGCAGGCCTCAGGGGACTAAATCACTGGCAACTGTGGCAATTTCCAGACTTCTCAACACACAAACTCCAGAACAGCTTGGAAGGTCAGTGTTGGAACTCTGTTTGATGTGGGTGAAAGAAGTCCCAGTCACAGGTCTGAGGTAGCAGTGACAGCAGCACCAGCAGCAGCAGCATCAGTAAGAGGGGAAGTAGCAGTGAAAGCAGCAGTAGAAGCATTGAAAGCAGCAGCAGTATGAAAAGCAGTGGCGGCAGCAAAAGCAGTAACAGCTAAAAAGCAGTGGTAGCAGCAACAACTAAAGCAGAATTGAAAGTTTTGTGAAGATAATAAGAGTGAACTGAGAGCTGGGTTCAAGATAAATTTTGGTGTGGATTTATTGATCAAATGTGCAACTGCCTGGAGTATACACTCAAATTGGGCAACCCCGAATTGGGGTACAGGCAATGCTTATAAAGACAAAAACCACAAAAATCACAATGTGGGAGGGGAGCTAGTGTAAGCAATGACATGCAGAAGCCAAGAACAGCCATTGGTTGGATCTATAGCTCAGGGATAATTTAGGAATCATAGCACAAGGGTACAAGGGAATGACATCCCATGTGATAGGGGTCCCTCCTAGAACAGGGTGGAGGGCAAAGGCTGAGTGGAATTTCCCAGAACAGGCTGGGATCATGGAACAGGCCAGGGTCATGTTCTGGGTGGAGGGTATGGGGGACCCTGCTTGGTCAGCATTCTGGGTGGGGACCTTGCTTGGTCAACATCCCAGAACAGGTTGGTCTCTTGCATGGGATAGACTTGCCGCATGATATCTGTACAGACTTGCACCATAACCCTTATACAAAATGCTGCTTCAACGCTTACTGATTTAGGGAAGTACTAACTTAGGGAAAGATAAGGCAGCAGGGGACTATGCTTTGGGTGATTCACTTTTACCCAGGACTATGCCTTTAAGCTGTTACAAGTGGTTACAGGGCTTATGGTAGAAACAAAGACAAATACAAAGAGGCTTTATGGTGGTTTAATGGTGAGCTCCAAATCAGGTGGCATGTGATTTGGGTTAGTGTACAACAAAAGCAGCAGCAAAAGCAGTAGAAGAGAAACAAGTAGCAGGGTAAGCAGTAGCAAAAGGAAAAACAGCTAAAAATCAGTGGTAGCAGCAACAGGTAAAGCAGGAGTCAAAGCAGCAGCAAAAGAAGCAGTAGGGAAAGCAACTGGCTGAAACAACATCTCTGAAGCCTGGAACTCAGGGATGGAACCCACCCCCACTGGAAGCACAGTCATGCTTTGACAGGGAGTTAAAAAGTCAAGTATTTGTCTGGAAAGATGAGTAAACAGCATAAAAAGAATAATACTATAGAATCTTACTTTGGTGATAAAGATCAAAACATACAACCAAAAGAAGACAACTGAGTCAAAGCTCCTATATCAAAAGCCTCCAAGAAAAACATGAATTGGTCAAAGGCCATGGAAGGGCTCAAAAAACATTTTGAAAATCAATTAAGAAGCAGAGGCCCAGATGCTGCAGTGTGAAGAGGCCTGGATGAGGCCTCATCAACATGGCCAACAAAATCAGCACCAGCAAAAAGGGCGATTGTCAGGCCTATCACTGCAGGGCTGGGATTGGATGGAGCTCAGTAAGATTCAAATGCAAGGCCTCTGGCAGTGGCAGCAGCTACTCCTGGGACTACCAATCCACAGCCTGGAAATTTAAAAAAGGCCCTATCTGGACATCCAGGGACCAGGATGGCAGAATAAACCATGGCTGCTCCAATTAATCCCTCCCCCTTCATTCCCCCGTTATCCCTGAAAACACAGTAATTATTGCCCCAGAGCAAAACTTTAAACAGCCAAGGCTTAGGAACCCTTGAGGAAGGGTGTGGCTAGGGCCCTGCCTCAAAATGGGTGAAAAGCAAACTGCAAAGACAAAGACTCTAGAATGCTATAATTGTGAGAGGGAGGAGCCAAATTCAGAAGGAGACATACTGACTCCACACCCACAGTTGAAGCCTCAACAGGGAACCTGTCTCAACAGAAAGCATTCTTAGATGAGCCCAAAAAGAACTTTGAAAACCAAATTAGAGAGGTAGAAGATAAAATGAATAATTCTTTTAAAATCAAAATTGCAAAATTAGAAAAACATTAAAATGAAAAAAACCAGCTCCTTAAAAAGAAAAATGTGTGAACTAATAATAAAATCTGAACATATCAAAAAGGAGCTTCAAAAAGTAACTGAGGAAAATAATTCACCAAAAATTAGAATCAAACTAATTGTAGTGAATAACTCTATGAGGAACCAAGAATCAGTTAAACAAAACATCAAGAATGAAAAATTAGAAAAAGAGGTAAAATATCTTAATGGAAAAATAACTGATCTGCAAAACAGATGCAGGAGAGATAATCTGAGCATCCTAGGCCTACCAGAAAATTATGAAAAAAATGAGCCTGGACATCTTCTAAGAGCTCTTCAAGGAAAACCGCCCTGAGATTCTAGAACCAGAGGGCAAAATAGAAATGGAGAATCCACCTGCCACCCCCTGAAAGAGATCCCAGCATGTTTCTATTCTCGGGTCTTGAGCACCCCTAACCTATACATCATCACTTTATGATGACCCTCTTTAGTATGTACAAAAATATTTATAGCAGCTCTTTTTGTGGTGGCAAAGAATTAGAAATCGAAGGGATACCCATCAATTGGGGAATGGCTGAAAAAGTTGTGGTATATGATTGTAATGGAATACTACTGTGCTATAAGAAATGATGAGCAAATGGACTTCATAATAACATGGAGAGATGTATATAAACTGATGCTGAGCAAGAAGAGAAGAACCAAGAGAAATCTCTACACAATCGCAGACAACGTTTATGTTATGACTGACTTCAATAGATTAGGTTCCTCTCAGCAATGTAAAGTTGTAAGACAACTCCAAAACCCTCATGATTGAAAGGGGCACCCACATCCAGAGAAAGATATGGAGTCTGAATGCTGATTGAAACAAACTACATGCTCTCTTTATTTTTCTTGTTTTGTTTTGTTGCCTCTTTCCCACTGATGATTCCATCAGTTATACTCCTTCTATACAACCTGACTGATTAATGTTAAGATATTTGTAGATCCTATATTCGAGTGCATGCCACCATGATGGTGGGTGGGGGGGAAGGGAGAGGAGAGGGAGGGGGAGAAAATTTGAAACTCAAGGGACTGTGGAACTGAATGTTGTAAAATAAAAATAAATGAATAAGCAAAAAAAAAAAAATATTGGTTAGCACTGAAGGCCACTCCAGTACATTAAATATCTATTTAGAGGAACATCCAGAAATCAAGGTATCAAATAGATATGCTAATAATAAAACAAAGGAAAAAAAAGAAAATCAAGTAAGAGAAGTAAAGGAAAAATTGGGAAGAGAAATGAGAGTGATGCAAAATCCCAAAAATTGATTCAACAGCTTGCTAAAGGAGGTTAAAAAAATACAGAAGAAAATAACTCCTTAAAAAATAGACTAATTCAAATGGCAAGAGAGGTCAAAAATTCAATGAAGAGAGGAATGTCATTAAAAGCACAATTGGTCAAATGAAAAAGGATTTCCAAAAGCTCACTGAAGAAAATAATTTCTTTCATTTTGGTCAATTTGATAGGTGTGAGATGGTACCTCAGAGTTGTTTGAATGTGCATTTCTCTAATCAGTAGTGATTTAGAGAACTTTTTTTTCATATATTACAGATAGCTTTTAATTTCTTCATCTGAAAACTGCCTGTTCATATTCTTTGGAGGAAATGTGTTTTCAATACTGCCTCCCTTCATGCAATTTTTCTCCTTTGGACTTCTGAGTGTGCCAACTAGTGTTCTTCATTCTGCTTAGTGATTCTACTGGTTATTAAACTTTGGAATTATTCCTGCCAACCTTCTCCATTCATCATATATTATAGTTCAAGTCTGCCTCCTAGATTATGTTTTACCCCAGTCAAAAGATTCTGCAACTTAGGAAAGGATTTTTTTTTCCAAAGGTGAAAATAAACACCAGTAAGGCTTGTTAAAAATTAATCAATCAATATATACTTGTTGAATGTCTATTATCTTCAAGCAGTATTCCCTAGGAATTAAAAACCCATTTTCCCACTATTCCTTGCACACTTAAGAGCATATCCAGCTAGAATCATCATAGAAGGAAAAAATAAAATTAATTAAAATATCTTATCGCTCTTCATATTCATTTAGTGCTCAGGTAGGACCATGTATCCAGTAGGCTACAGAACCCAAAAAGTGACAGAGGAAAACAAATTTCACACTGAATTCAGCCTGATAGGTCACCAGGAAGGGTCCCTTGAAGCTCACTGGGAGCAGAACCCAGCCCTGCATGAGCCCACGGTTTTAGCCTCAGGGTGGCCCAAACAGCTGCAGCTGGAGCAGACTTTAGAAGAGTGGATCACCATAAGCTGTGGTGGTTTCTGTAATTATCAACCCATAAATGCCAAAGATAAAGTGAGAGGTCAGTGTAGACTTTGGGAACTGGGTGTCCGTGAGTGCAGTCCGTTATCTGGCCCCAGAGGGAGAAGCGGCAGAGGTGTAATGGCAGCCACTGTGTGGCTGCTTCACAGCTCTTGGTCTGCACATTGTAGGGGGACTAAGCAACCATTCTGAGGGATAACTGCTCTTGCTTTAACCTGCTTTGATCTGGCTTGTAATCTTGGGTGGAGCTCCTGGGGTTTGTGACCAGGTGCCAGAGCCGGTGGATGTTTCAGAGACAGCACCCAATTAATATCTCAGGGAGCAGCAAAAAACCTAGAAATTTGGGACAGAGTTTCCTCTCTGGAAGCAGAGTTCTACTGTGGCAAAAAACTCAAAAGTCAAGAAATTGAGTGGCAACATGAGCAAACAAGGGAAGCAAAGCAAGCATAACAATCTGAGTTTGGATTACTTATTTGGGGACAAAAAGGATTAAAGCATGGAACAGGAGAAAGACAGAGAAGTCAGAACTCTTGTACCAAAAGCTTCTAAGAAAAACATGAACTGGTTACAGGCTATAGGGGAGCTTAAGAAGAAGTTTGAAAACCAAATAAGAAAAGTGGGGGAAAGATTTGGAAGAGAAATGAGAATGATGCAAGAAAATTATGAAAAGAGAAGTCAATAACCTGACTGAAGAAAATAAAACTTTGAGAAACAGACTAACTCAAATGGCAAAAGAGGCTCAAAAAGCCAATGAGGAAAAGAAAGTCTCAAAAATCCAAATTTAAAAGATGGAAAAAGAATCTCAAAAGCTCACTGAAGAGAATAACTCCTTCAGAATTAGATTGGAGCAAATGGAATCTACTGACTTTATGAGCAATCAAGATACTAATTAACACATCTAAACAAATGAAAAAAGAGAAGTAAATGTGAAATATCTAACTAGGAAAACCACTGACCTGGAAAATAGATCCAGGAGAGATAATTTAAAAATTGTTGGAATAACCGAAAGCCATAATCAAAAAAAGAACCTAGAAATCATCCTTCAAGAAATTCTCAAGAAAAATTGCCCTGATATTTTAGAACAAGAGGGCAAAATAAAGCTTGAAAGAATACACAAATCACCTCTTGAAAAAGATCCCCAAAAGAAAACTCCTAAGAATATTATAGCCAGGTTGCAGAGTCCCCAGATCAAGGAGAAAATATTATAAGCAGCCAAGAAGAAACAATTTGAATATTGTGGAAATACAATCAGGATTACACAGGATCTGGAAGCTTCTACATTGAGGGATCAAAGGGCTTGCAATGTGATATTCCTGAGGTCAAAGGAGCTGTGATTAAAAGCAAGAGTCACCTACCCAGCAAAACTGAGTATCATGTTTCAGGGGAAAATATGGGTATTCAATAAAATAGAGGACTTTCAAGCATTCTTGATGAAAAAAAAAATCAGAGTTGAGTAGAAATTTGACATTCAGATACAAAAAGCAAAAGAAGCATGAGAAGGTAAACAGGGAAAAGAAAGCATAAGGAACTTATCAAATTTAAACTATTTACATTACTACATGGAAAAATGATAATTGTAACTTAGGAAACATTTCTCAATATGAGATTAGTTGAAGGGAACAGAAATGTGTGTATACATATGCATACATACATGTGTCTATATTGGAAGGTATATGGGCATATGAATACATATGTGAGTGTGTATTTATGTGTATAGGTAGACAGAGGGCACAGAACCAGTTGAATAGGAATGGATAATACTTAAAAGGTGAAATTGAGAGGTGAGAGAGGAATATAATGAGAGGAGATGGGGAGAGACAGAATGGGGTAAATTATCTCACATAAAAGAGGCAAGGCAAAATTGTTACAATGAAGGGAAAGAACAGGAAGGCAAAAGGGAATGTGTTAACCTTACTCTCATTTAATTTGACTTAGGGAGGCAATGACATATACTCTAAATAAGGTATCTTGCCCTATAAGAGAGTAAGAGGATTATAGGAGGTATGATGGAGGGGAGGACAGGTTGTTGAGGAGAGAAGTTAGAAGAACACACTTTTTTAATTTATTTATTTTTATTTTTTAATTAATGTTTGTTTCCTATTAGTTTAAGGGATTCAATTCCACAATTCCTTGAGTTTCACATTTTGTCCCCCTCCCTCTCTTGACCCCCTCCCATGGTGGCATATAGTCAACTATAGGATCTGGAAATACGTTCAAATTATACATTAGTCAGGTTATAAAGGTGGATTGTATCAGATGGAATGAAAAATTGTAAAGAGGACATAAAATCAAAAAAGAGAAGGAAAAAAAAACAGGTATTTTGCTTCCACCTGGACATAAACTCAGTTCTTTCTAGTTCTATCTCTGGATGCACAAATTTCTCTGCAACATGAGTCTTTTTGGATTGACTTATATCACTGCATTGCTGAGAAGAGACCAGTCTATCAAAGGTGGACATCACACATACATTGTGTCTGTAATTATGTACAAATTTCTCCTCTTCTCATTCAGTATCAGTTTGTATAAGCCTCTCCAGGTAAATATGAAGACTGTCTGCTCCTCATTTCTTATAGCACAATAGTATTCCATAACATGCATATACAACAACTTCTTCAGCCATTCCCTCATTGATGGGCACTCCCTAAATTTCCAATTCTTTGCTACCACAAAAAGAGCTGCTATAAACATTTTTGTACATATGGGTCTTCCTCCCACTTCTATGATCTCTTTGGGATATAACCCTAGGAGTGGTATTGCTGAGTCAAAGGGTATGAAATTATTTATAGCCCTTTGGGCATAATTCCAGATTGCTCTCCAGAAAGGCTGGATCAGTTCACAACTCCACCAGCAATGCATTAGTGTTCCAATTTGCCCATATCCTTTCCAGCATTTGTCATTTTCCTGTTTTGTCTTCTTAGCCACTCTGAGTGCTGAGATGCGGTACCTCAGAGTTGTTTGATTTGCATTTCTCTAAACAATAGTGATTTAGAGCATTTCTTCATGCGCTTATAGGTATCTTTAATTTCTTTCTCTGGAAATTGCCTGTTCATATCCTTTCACTATTTATCAGTTGGGGAATGAATTGTATTCTAATAAATTTGACTCAATTATCTATATATTTTAGAAATGAGTCCTTTGTCAGAGACATAGATTTTAAAGATTCTTTCCCAATTTCCCACTTCCCTCTTAATCTTGGCTACATTAGCTTTGTTTGTACAGAAGCTTTTCAATTTCGTGTAGTCTATATTGTCCATTTTACATTTTATAATGTTCTCTAATTCTTGTTTAGTCATAAAATCTTTCCCTCTCCATAAATCTGACAGGTAAACAATTCTGTTTTTTTTTTTTATGAGAATGCTTACAGTATCAACCTTTATACCTAGATCATGCACCCATTTAGACTTGATTTTGGTATATGGTGATAGATAATGGTCAATGCCCAGGTTCTGCCATAATATATTCCAATTTTCCCAGCAGGTTTTGTCAAATAGTGAGTTCTTATCCCCAAAACCAGGGTTTTGGGGTTTATCAAACAAGAGATTACTATAGTCGTTGACTTCTCAATCTCATGTGCCAAATCTATTCCATTGATCCACTCCTCTCTACCTCAGCCAGTACCAAGTAGTTTTGATGACTGATGCTTTATAATATAGATTGAAACCTGGTATAGCTAATCCACCTTTCCTAGCATTTCTTTTCATTAATTCCCTTGATATTCTGGACCGTTCATTCTTCCAAATGAATTTTGTTACTATTTTTTCTAGCTCTATAAAGTAGTTTTTTTTGTAAATTTATTGGTATGGCACTAAATATATAAGTGAATTTAGGTAAAATTGTCATTTTTATTATATTAGCTCCACCCAGCCATGAGCAATTCATATTTTTCCAGTTAGTTAGATCTGACTTTATTTGTGTGAAAAGTGTTTTGTAGTTGTGGTCATATAGGTCCTGGATTTGTTTTGTCAGGTAGATTCCAAATATTTTATAATGTCTACAGTAACTTTAAATGGGATTTTTCTTTCTATCTCTTGCTGTTGATTTTCGTTGGAAATATATAGGAATGCTGAGGATTTATGTGGGTTTATTTTATATCCTGCAACTTTGCCAAATTTATTCATTGTCTCAACTAGTTTTTTACTTGATTCTCTAGGATTCTCTAAGTATATCATCATATCATCTGCAAAAAGTGATAGCTTGGTCTCTTCTTTGCCTAATTTGATTCCTTTGATTTCTTTTTCTTCTCTAATTGCTACTGCTAATATTTCTAGGACCAGATTGAATAAGAGGAGTGATAGTGGACACACTTGTTTCACCTCTAATCTTATGGGAAATGTTTCTAGCTTCTCCCCATTACATATAATACTTGCTGATGGCTTTAAATAGATGCTCTCTATTATTTTAAGGAAAGCTCCATTTATTCCTATACTTTCGAATGTTTTTAACAGGAATGGATGTTGTATTTCTTCAAAAGGCTTTTTTGCATCTATTGAGATGATCATGTGGTTTCTGATAGTTTTATTGTTGATAAGATCAACTGTACTGATGGTTTTTCTAATATTAAACCATCCTTCCATTCCTGGAATAAATCCTACGTAATCAAAGTGTACTGTTCTTGAGATAAGTTACTGTAGTCTTTTTGCTAGTATTTTAAAAAAAATTTTGCATCTATATTCATGAGGGATATCGGTCTGTAATATTCTTTCTCTGTTTTATCTCTTTCTGATTTAAGTATCAGTACCATATTTATGTCATAAAAAGAATTTGGTAGGACTCCTTCTTTACTAATTTTCCCAAATAGTTTGTAGAGTATTGGAATCAATTTTTCTTTAAATTTTTGATAGTATTCACTAGTAAATTCATCTGGTCCTGGAGATTTTTTCCTAGGGAGTTGACTAATGGCTTGTTCAATTTCTTTTTCTGAGATGTGATTATTTAAGTAATATACTTCCTTTTCAATTAATCTGGGCAAATTATATTTTTGTAAATATACATCCATTTCCCTAAGATTGTCAAATTTATGGGCATACAATAGGGAAAATAATTCCTATTTATTGTTTTGATTTCCTCCTTATTGGAGCTAGATTCACCCTTTTCATTTGTGATACTCATAATTTGGTTTTCTTCTTTCTTTATTTTTATCATATTGACTAAGTGTCTATCAATTTTTGTTTTTTTTTTTTTTCAGAAAACCAGCTATTAGTTTTATTTATTAATTCAATAGTTTTCTTAATTTCAACTTTATCAATCTCTCCCTTGGTTTTCAATATTTCTAATTTAGTATTTAATTGGGGATTTTGAATTTGTTCTTTTTCTAGATATTTCAATTCCATGCCCAATTCGTTGAGCTCCCTTTTCTATAATTTAATCATGTATGCACTCAGGGATATAAAACTTTCCCTAAGAACTGCCTCTAATTCATCCCACAAATTTTGGTATGTTGTCTCATTATTATCATTCTCTTGAAGGAAATTACTGATTGTTTCTATAATTTCTTGTTTGACCCACTCATTCTTTAGGATTAAATTGTTTAATTTCCAATTAGTTTTTAGTCTGTCTTTCCATGGTGCTTTATAGCATATAATTTTTATTGCATCATGATCTGAGAAGGATGCACTTAATATTTCTGCCTTACTGCATAGAATTGTGAGCTTTTATTCCCTAGAACGTGGTCAATTTTTGAGTATGTGCCATGAACCACTGAGAAGAAGGTATATTCCTTTTTATCCCCATTCAGTTTTCTCCAGAGATCTATCATACCTATCATCTCTAAAATCCTGTTCACCTCCTTAACTTCTTTTTTGTTTATTTTTAGGTTAGATTTATCAAGTTCAGAGAGGGGGAGATTAAGGTCTCCCACTAGTATAGTTTTGCTATCTATTTCTTCCTCTAATTCCTTTACCTTCTCCTTTAGGAATTTGGATGCTATACCACTTGGTGCATATATGTTAAGTAATGATATTGCTTCATTCTCAAAGGTACCTTTTAGCAGGATATAGTTTCCTTCCTTATGTCTTTTAATTAGGTCAATTTTTACTTTTGCTTTATCTGAGATAAGGATTTCTACACCTGCTTTTTTTTTTACTTTAGCTGAGACATGATACATTTTAGTTGAGCCTTTTGCTTTTACCCTGTGTGTATTCCTCTGTTTCAGATGTGTTTCTTGTAAAGAGCATATTGTAGGATTATTATTTCTAATCCATTCTGCTATCTTTCTCTGTTTTATGGGAGAGTTCATTCCATTCATATTTACAGTTATGGTTGTTATATCTTTCCCTCCATCCTATTCTTGTCCCTGTTAATGTTTATATTTCCCCCCCTTCTCTGTTGCCCCCCACCTTAATAGTTTTCCATTTGACCACTGCCTCCCTCAGTATTCCCTTATCAGCTCCCCTCCCTTTTCCTCCCCTTTCCCCTCACTTCTTCCCTCCCTACTAACCCCACCCCGCCTCTTATGGCCATTTCCACCTCCTACTGCCTTTTGGTTATTTTTATATTTAATGAAGCATGTTATTTGTTCTTCACACCAAGAGCGACAGGAACAAATCTCATGCGAAGCTCCTTTCCCTCGCCTCTTTCCCTCTAAAATGATATTTTTTGCATTTCTTCTCCATAGAGTCCTATGCTTAACTGGTTGTTATTCCCTCCTTGCACCAGAACCAATGAGGGAAAAGCTCGAATGATTCCCATCTCCCTCCCTTCTTTTCCTCTTCTATGCAGTTTTTATGCCTCTTTGTGTGGCATAATTTACCCTTTTCCACTTCATTCATTCCCTTTCTTCCATTGCAGTCCATTTGTCCCTTAATTTTGTGTATTTTATACTCATACCCTGTACTTGTCTATAACCAGTTTGTTCTTATTAAATAGCTGTGTATGTGTGTGTTTTCCTTTTTTACCTTTCTACGTCACTGTTGCATCTCATAATTCGAGGTTGAATTTACCACTGAGTTCTGGCTTTTTCAGCAAGAAGGTCTGGAACTCTCTTATATTGTTGAATGACCATCTCTTTGACTGGAAGGATATGCTCAGTCTCACTGGGTATGTGATCCTTGGTTGTAACCCTAGCTCTTTTGCCTTCCAGAAAATTGTATTCCACTGCATCTGATCTTTCAGTGTAGAGGCTGCCAAATCCTGTGCAGACCTCACTGTGGACCCTCGATATTTGAATTGTTTCTTTCTGCCCACTTGAAGTATTTTCTCTTTCGTCTGGTAGTACTGGAGTTTGGCCACAACATTTCAAAGACTTCTCAGTTTGGGATCTCTTTCAGCAAGTGTCTGGTGGATCCTCTCGATTTCTATTTTACCCTCAAGTTCTAGGATCTAAGGGCAGTTTTCCTTAATGAGCTCTTGGAGAATGTTTTCCAGGCTCATTTTTTTTTATCATGATTTTCTAGTAGGCCTATGATCCTCACATTATCTCTCCTGGATCTGTTTTCCAGTGCAGTTATTTTTTTTTCTTTGAGGTATTTTACCTCTTTTTCTAGTTTTTCATTCTTGTTGTTTTGTTTGACTAATTCTTGGTTCCTCATAGAGCTATTTGGTTCAATTTGGTTGATTCTAGTTTTTAGGAAATCATGTTCCTTGGTTAATTTTTAGAGCTCCTTTTCCTATCATACACTTTTCTTTTTAGAGAGATGTTTTCTTCATTATAATGTTTTTCTAATTCTGCTATTTTAGTTTTGAGAGAATTATTCATTTTGTCTTCTATATCTCTCATTTGGTTTTCAAAGTTCCTTTTGATCTCATCTAGGAGAGCCTTCTGTGCTTGGAGCCCATTGCCTGTTGATATTTCAGCTGTGGGTGTGAAGTCCTCATTGTCTCCCTCTGAGTTTGGTTCCTCCCTCTGAGGATAGTATGACTACAGAGTCTTTGTCTTTGTAGTCTGCTTTCTATCCATTTTGAGGGAGGGCCCTAGACATGACCTTCCTCTAGGGATCCCAAGACTTTACTGTAGAGGGTTTTGCCATGGGGCAAGCGTTGCTATGCTTTCAGGGTCAGAGGGGGGGTTTGGAGCAGGTGAGGTTCACTCTGTCATCCTGGTCTTTGGAGGTCCTGATAGGGGCTTTTTTTAAATTTCTGGGCTATGCAGTGGTAGCCCCAGGAATATTTGCTGTCCAGGACAGGGGCCCCAGTATTTGGTTCTTACCTTGCTCTTTCCTGCCCCAGCTCTTTGCTTATAGGCATGGTAGTGGCCCTCGTGGTTCGTGGGACAACTTGCCCTCTGAGTTGATCAGGCACCTGCCTGGCCTGCCTCAGAAGGAACACTTTTGTAAAAGGAAAGGGTAAAGGTAGAAAATAGAATAAGTGGGTGTTGGGATAGGATGGAGGGAAATATACTTAAATTTTTACAATATATCTACTATGGAAATATTTTTCATAGCTACACATGTACATCCTATATTAAATTGCTTATCTTCCCAGTAAGGGTTGGTGACAAGGGAGGGAAGTAAAGAATTTGGAATTCAAAGTTTTAAAATCAAATGTTTATAAAAATATATCATTTTTTATTATTATTTTACATGTTGTTGCGGCATAGAGATCCATCTTGCCCTACTGGAAAGTCAGAATGGGTATGGGGGAGGATATAGGAGAGAGCAGATTGGGGGAGGGGTATACAGTGGGATCACTGTTTTGTGGTGTTGGGTAGGGGAAAGATGGGGAGAAAATTTGTAATTCAAAATCTTGTGGAAATGAATGATGTAAATTAATATTAAACATAAAATTTAATTGAAAAAATAAAAAGGAAATGCTTAATTATTTTTGCAATATGGATTTACTTCTAATGATGATGGTTAAAAAATCAATAAAATTTATTTGCTTAATTTGTAATGAAGTTTTGGTTTTGGGGGTTATGAAATCAATCCAAGTAAAATGACATCTTAATACTAAGTATGCAGAATACTGCTAAAAATCAAAGGAATACTTTGAATGACTTTTAAAATATTCACATAACGGGGCTGTCAGGTAGCACAGCGAGTAAGAGCACCGGCTCCAGTGTCATGATGACCTGGAGATCGAATCCAGGGCTCAGACACTCATCACCACACCCAGAAATAACTGGCCTTGTAACCTTGAGCAAGTTACTTAACCCCAATTGCTTAAAAAAATAAAATAAAATATTCACATAAAAAAGCAATGTTGTGAGAATTTTTTTTACTGTCAATAAAACATTTTACTTGCATCTTACAAAATTTCTTACTTAACTGCAATAAACTAAAAAGTCATATGTGATAGGAGAACTCATGTAACCTGCTGCTATTAAAATGTCATAAATAGTTGATGGGAAAAAGTATGGGGATGCAATTTATAAACTCTTTTATCAAATTATTCTGTTCCAAAAGAATTTCTGAAATTAATAATGAGCAATTCTAGCAGCTTATTACCAGGCTTAAAGGCAGTCCATAATTTGCAGTTCATTCAGATGAAACAACTGATATTTCTAACATGGCACAGTTGTTATTTTATGAAGGAAGAATGAACGAGGAATTATTTTTTCAATACCCTTTTGAAGGACACACAAAAAGGTCAGATAAACATCTTAGTCAATGAATTTTTCACAAGTAAAGGTTTATAGTGGTAAAATTGCATTGGAGTCTGTATAGATGGTGCTGGAGTAATGCTAGACCAGAATATTGTAATTTTAGTAAATGTTAAAGCTGGTGGAAGTGAAAATATCACTTTTACTCTTTGTATGATTCATTGGGAAGTATTCATAGCAAAAAAAAATCACCAGAATTAGATGCTGTGTATCAAAATTATTAAATTAATTAGAAGTCATGGGCTTAACAGTTGTTTTCTAACCTTCGGACACACATGGACTCTGATTACAAAGGCTTAATTCTACATGCAGAGGTAAGATGGTTCTCAAGAGGGCAAAGTGTCAGTAGATTATTGATACTGAAAGCTGAAGTTGTTATAGTTTTGAGTGAGCAGAAATCTGAAATTGTTAATATTTTTTTCAGAATGACTTATGGCTTTCAAACTGTTATTTATCAGATATTAAAAAAAATCTCAGTGATACAAACATGTCTTTTCACAGAAAAAAAATTATAACATTTTAAAATGATTTTACCATTTCAATGAACATTTAAAATATAAAATTAAGGGGTGGCCAGGTAGCACAGCAAGTAAGAGCACCGGCCCCAGTGATGGGATGACCTGGGATTGAATCCAGGCTCAGATACTTAGCACCACACCCAGAAATAACTGGCCGTGTAACTTCGAGCAAGTTACTTAACGCCAATTGCTTTAAAAAAAATGAATTTTGAATTGGGATTAGGATGTAGTTTCCAACAATTTCTGAAATAGTCCCAAATATACTTTTGTCATTTTGCACATTTATGCAAAGCAGTATTTTCAGCATTGAGGATTATAAAATCAAATAGCAATCAACTCTGGAAGATGTTGAGGTTGCTATATGTGTCCTGCAGTATCAAATATTCAGTCAAGTTTTAACTCTTCATTTAAAATAAACAAGCAATCCACCTCATTTGCATGCAAGTTTGATCTCATTTTAAATAAATGGTGAATTTTATGTATATCAAATAATTGTTTTAAAATAAATTTCTTTATGATTTGTTATCAGCAAATGTTTGATTTGTATTATTTTATATACGGACATGCCCAGGGTCACTTTAACATTTCTTGGATGAAAAGGGGTCTGTACTAAAAAATGAAAAAAAGCCCTGTTCTAAAATATGATTTTTTAGTTTGCTTTTCTAGTTGAATCTTAAAACATTAGAGAAGATTTAAAATGCAGGCCTAGAAAATGCCTGTGAACTCATGATAAGTATAAAGTGGCATAAAGGGTTTTTTTTTTTGTTTGTTTCTTCTCCATTATTTATGGCATATTCTATTTCTTCTCAATATAATCCTGTCAGATCTTTTCCATTCAGTCTCTTTTCCTCATTTAAGAATTATTAGCAATCTACTAAGTACAAACAATGTTTTCCTTGGTGTGCTTACCTATAGATTGTGCCAGGGGACCAACTGGTATCATATATATCCTAAAACAGAATTCATATTCAATTATTAATTTCTAACACTTTATTTTGAATTATCTTTCATGTTTAGTTTCTTGACAATTGATCACATTTCTTAAAAAAATCTCTTTTGAGCATTTTACTTAAGGAAATCTATACAAATTCAGTCCCCATTTTAGCTGATTGTGAGACACTATGGGTTTATTCTTTCATATTTTCTCAGGTCTGCTTCTTCTTGACTATTTCCTTTCTTCTATTACATTTATGAAGGCTTTTATTCTGATTATTTTCATTTAGCATAGCATTATTTGGCTTTCCTATTTTTGATAAATTATTTCTGAAAGAACATCTAATATGACTTGTTTTTCAAAATTATTTTTTCTGAAGTATTGCATCTATGGAATTTGGGGTGTGTTTAATTGGTGGTATTTTAAACAACTAGGTTTCCTTCAATTCCCAGAAATTTTAACACTTGTATTTTAATACACCCAAATCAGAATACCTCTGCCTTTCAAAATTCCAATTTTAAATAATTGGTAGATGTTTCCTTCTTTATTAAGTAAAACCATGCTTTGATTTCCTGAAGTCAGAGAGTTCCTGAGAATTGATATTGTTATGTTTTATTTCAGATAAGGTCACTTAATCATTCAATTTATTTCTATGTGATTATAATACTTTATTTTCTGAACTTTTATTGAAAATAAGTTATTCTTATAAAATCATCAGTGCTGATTTCATTTCAAATAGCAATGTTTTGTTCATCGAAGGATCATCATTTTAGTTCTAGAAAGAAATGTAGAGGCTGTCCAGGACTTCCCCTGCCCCATTGTATATATGAAGAGAAATCAGAGCCCAGGGATGTAAAGGTAACCCTTCTATTCTAACATCCTTCTGTGGTAGGTCCCAGGTTTATTAAAGGGTCATCTAATCTACACTTAAAGCTCTCTCATGGATTAGCTCACTATTTCCAGGGTCTGCTCATTCCATTGTTGGACAGTTTGGACTGAGAGCAAGTTTTTTTTTTTTCTTATGTCAAATTGAGGTTGGCCTTCCACCTCTCGCCCACTTAATGGTCTCTCCTACCTAGTCTTCCTACTTCTGCCTTCTGCTTTCTGCCTTCATAAGAAGATACTTCAGTTATCTAAAGACTACTATAATATCCCTTGTAAATATTATCCTTACAGTATAATAGACTACCTTATGTAGTGCCTGTTTTGTACCACTGAGTAGAAATTTATTTGAAAACATTAAAGCACTGTAAGTTATTTTTACTAGTGCCATTTTGAGAAATAAAGGAAATTAAGTTAGTCTGTTGCTTCCCTGTTCAATTACAGTCAGCCTACAATATTGTCAGAGCAATATTTATGGACATTCACAGACAGATTCTTATCTAAGTTTCAAATTTTACTTCATTTAATATTCCTTTAAATATTCTCAAAATGTTGGCCAAATAAAATACTCTTCTAGAGATGCTCATTCACAGAATCATGATATCACAGAATTGTAGAATTAGAAGACATCTCAGAGGACAATGAGTCTGACAAATTGACATTGAACCATTACTAACTACTTGTTTTTTGGGTAGACATTTAATGAGTTCTAAATCCATCTAACCTTACAATTGGTCAACCTATAATCCATTTTCAATGTTCTTTCTCCTAGAACTTGCTGGAGAAAATCAGGAGGAACATATTTGATTATTCATTCCCATTTAATTTAGTCTTAAAGCAAAGTCGAAATATTATGGGAAGTGAGGAATCCTTATCTACTTGTCTCCTTTTTTTCATAAACAGAGACTCTTAGATCTTAAGTGGAAACCAGTATGTAAACTTAGTTTGACTAAGTTTCTCTTTCCTTTATCAGCTCAGCCACATTTGCACACTGTTCCCAAACTGTCCTTTATGTTTGTAAATGTTTTTCTTGTTGATTGCCAGTGTTAAGCTATATATAATATCTATTTTTATTTATGTATAGATGCCATGTAACTGTGAATTTCTAGACTGCAGGAAAGGAATAATAATGAACTCATTTGCAATGAAGTGGACTCATTATCATGCCAGCTGCTGAAATTTTCCCACCCAGTATTCTTCTAGGCAAAGTAGGTCCCAGGGGAGAAACCTTCTGTCTGGTTAAAGGAAATAATCCTATTCTTTAAAAGAAGTCTCTTTAAATCTAATTTTCACTGCTTTAATAATATGTGTTATACCTTTATTGAATAGCAATAGGCTTTCTTTTTAAATTTTCAGCATTCACTTTTATAAGACTTTAGAGTATCAATTTTTTTTTCTCCATCCCTCCTTCACCTCATCTCTAACCAAGACAGCAAGCATCTAATATAGAATATATAAGTACAATCATTACACATATTACTATATCAATCACGTTGTGAAAGAAGAATCAGAATAAAAGGGGGAAAGTCACAAGAAAGAATAAGCATAAAAGAAAAAAAGTGAAAATTGTATGCTTTGATCTTCATTCAGTCACCATAGTTCTCCCTTTGGATGTGGATAGCATTGTCTTGGATCAGTGTATTGCTGAGAAGAGATAAGTCAACCATGGTCGATCGTTGCACAATTTTGCTGTTACTATGTGCAATGATATGGTTCTGCTCACTTCACTCAGCATCCATTCATATGTCTTTCCAGGTTATTTTTTGAAATCCACTTGCTTATTTCCTATCACACAATAGTATTACATTATAACCACATACCACAATTATTTCAAACATTACCCAATTGATGGACATCCCTTTGATTTCCAATTTTATGCCACAACAAAAAGAGCTACTGAAAATAAGTTTGTACCTGTAAATTCCTTTCCCTTTTTTATTATCCCTTTGGGATACAGATCATTCACTTAGTGGCATTGCTGAATGAAAGGTATGCACAATTTTATAGCCCTTTAGGCATAGTGCCAAATTCCTCTCCAGAATGGCTGGGACAGTTCACAACTACACAAATAATGTATTAGTGTTCTGATTTTCCCACTTCTCTACCATTTATCATTTTCCTATTTTGTCATATTAGCCAATGAAAGGTGTGACGTGGTATCTCAGTCATTTTAGTTTGCATGTCTCTAATCAATAGTGACAGAACATTTTTTTCTATGACTGTAGATAGCTTTAGTTTCTTTATCTGAAACTGCCTGTTCATACCCTTTGACCATTTTTCAGTTGGGGAATGACTTGTATTCTTATCAATTTAACTTAATTCCTTTATCAGAAATACTGACTGTAAAAATGATTTCCCAGCTCTCAGTTTTCTTTCTAATCTTTATTGTATTGACTTTTTTGTGCAAAACCTTTTTTTTTAATTTAATACAATAAAAAATTTTCCATTTTGTATTTCATAATGTTCTCTTTTTCTTATTTGATTATAAACTCTTCCCTTCTCCATAGATATGCCAGGTAATCTATTCCTAGTTCTCCTAATTTGCTTGTGGTACCACCCTTTATGTTAAAATCATGTGCTCATTTTGGCCTTATCTTAGTATAGACTGTGAGATGTTGGTCTATCCTTAGTTTCTGGTATACTATTTTCCCTTTTTCCCAGGAATTTTTATCATATAGTGAGCTCTTATCCTAGAACATGAAGTCATTGGGTTTATCTAACAGAAAATTGTTATAGCAAGGATCTTCAGATTATTATTCAGATTATTACTTTCATTGTTATTTCATTTTTTCTAGGATAAATGCATATTTTAAGGAAATTTTTTTAAAATAGCTTGAAGAAGTATTGTAATAAAGACACAGACTGATGAGATCTCCTATAGAATGTCTAAAATACATGTAATCAAATAATCCTTATATTAATAAATAGGAGTGCCAAAGTTCTTTATCTATTACATATTATGGTGTGCACATGTAAATATATGTGTACCATGAAAATATACAAGTATGTATGTGTGTATGTGTGTGTATCTATGTGTACTGTGCACACATGCATATATTTGTTTTTATTGTTCAGTCATGTCTCACTCATCATGACCTTATGGACCACAGCAAGAACAAATGATGCTGGAGTCTTTTGCTATTTCTTTCCCCAGTTGTTTAAGGCAAACAGAGACTATGTGACTTGCCTAGGGTCACACAGCTAGTAAGTACCTGAATCCAGGTTTGAGCTCATGTCTTCCACATTCCAAGCCCAGTGCTTTTTCCGCGGAGCCATCTAGCTGCATTCGTACATATCTATTAAAATGCCTCATTGTAGCTTTGAGAGAACCTTGGATTTTCAACTGATATACCAGTAGAGAATAGGTACTAGAGGATACTATCAAGCTTGAAAAGAACTTCAAGAATGAGCATAGTGATTGCCTAAATGCCTGCTGTCTGAGGACCAGACTGTTTAAATGTGCAGAGGCTCAGTACTAGTTTGATCAAAGAACAATTCGTTTTCCTCAGCAGCAATTCTCTATATGAATATATCCTGATATTATGTTCATTAATAGACTACAGAGTGTATGCAACAGGGAAAAGATCATTTGTTTTATTCTTTTTATACATGTCTACATGAGTGCTGAGTATTTGGAACTGCTTAATGTGACAAAATAAAATAACAATTTTGCACACGTGTTAATGATGCCATGTAAATGAATATACTTATTGTCTTTCTCATTTTCTGTTTGTATTTTTGCAATTTGAAATACTTGGCTTTAGATCAGCATAACTTTTTATTATAATTTCTATAGCCTGAGGAAATGATATTTTTTGTTTTCACATTTCCTTTAATTACCACCCAGTTATTAACATCAATAAGCTACTTTTATATATCACATAACAACTCTTAATCTGATATATTCTCTGCAAAATAAAACAACTACCTAGACTAGAAAAGATTTTTTGACTTAAATACAAAGATATGTTTATAGTCTTATATTTCAATTACTCTATTTGGTGTGTACCTTTGATTTGAAGATAACATTGTCATATTATGTAACCCTCTAGCATTTCTTTCTGTTTCCTTACACTTGTGCTTAACACAGTTACAAGGAAGTATCTGTTGAAGTAATGTCTTTTAAAGAAACAATATGTTTCAAAAATCTTGCTCTCATCAGATAAGCAAAATGGCAATATTTTTAAATGTCAAGTGACAAATACAAAACAATTATATGGAAGGAAAGTAGGATAATTAAATTTGCCTTATTATATGCACAAGTAGTTTGTTTTTTTAGAGTGTCACTTTATAGTACTTTCAACATCTAGTTATTTGGTGGATAGGCAGAAACTATTAGAAAAGATACATGTTTTCTCCATTAGTTGAAGCTCATTCCGTTAATATGTCATGGACAAATTTTATAAATTGCTTTGCATCCATGTTATTTATGCATAATGTCTCAAAAACAAATTCAACAAACATTAAAAAGAACTTATTATGTACAAAGAATGATATTAGATTACCTAGAAATAATGGAACACTTCAATAATTCTGTGTTTTCATTGATAAGGACATGCCATTCAGTGGCAGAGATGGTGGCCCATCTATGGTTACACATCCTATATAATTTTGATCATATCTTCCTATAAGTTCACCCCAGACCATCCAGCTAAACAAAATGACTGAACTACATAGTTATTCTTGTAAAAAAAACAACTCATTCAAGTTTTCAGCATGATGACAGAACTAGAAAACAAAAATGAAGTTTACAACACATAAATAACTAGTCCTCATTCTATGTCAGAGAAAGTTATAGTATTCAACCCCAACTCAAGTATGTTTCATAATCACAGATCAATTATTTGCTTATTTGTAGAAAAATGAATATATCATTTTTCTCAATCATGCTATTGCTTAGAAGAATTAAAATAGAACCAATAACTAATTATACTCTTACTGATCCAAAGTCCTGATAAAAAATATTGAAACAATTGGTTTCTAGCTGAATTTCATCTAATTTTTAAAATGTTGATGGCACAAATCTCATTAATAGATGAACTATATAATGAACATATATTCACATAATATTTAACGATGAGAGCAAGAACATTTCAGAACTTTTACTCAATAGTATTTGCTGTTATTGCCACATTAAGGAACATGGAGGAAAGGGATGACTAGGAATATATCTAAGGACAGGCATAAAAGAATGCTGGGAAAAATTACTTTAAAACACTGTTGTAGACCTATAGAAAAAAATGAATGATGTTTTATTAAACATGTGCATCACATGGCCTTATTAAAAGCAAAGATAAAGACTCAAGTAAGAAATCTAGAACATAAAAATATATCAGACAAAATATTTCAGTTTAAACATGTTAGTTCTGAAGGTGCTCTGGGTCCTCTTTAGAACATGATTTCCATTATTTTTTTTTATTCCAACAAAAATACATTATTATCTATCTATCCATCTCCAGTCACACTCGTCTATATCTCACCACTATACTCAGATGACTCCAAAGAAGAAAGTTAGGTTGGTGACTATGTACAGTCCTCCCCACTTAAATACAATTCACTTGAATGCCATGGCATCACCTCCCTGATGTGATGGTTTTCTGTGAGAATGAAGGATAAGCAACAACCTCAGTAATAGCAAGAGTTTCCCCACTGGGAACCCAACTGGAACTGTATAGTTCGAAAACACAGCTCCTTTCCTTCCTCCCTCCCTCCCTTCCTCCCTTCCTTCTTCCCTCCCTCCCTTCCT
>NW_027186304.1:15114138-15134364 GCF_028583685.1 Petaurus breviceps papuanus
CTTCCTTCCTTCCTTCCTTCCTTCCTTCCTTCCTTCCTTCCTTCCTTCCTCCCTTCCTTCCTTCCTTCTTTCTTTTCATGTCCCTCTGTCCAAATAATGTATCACAACCTTATCTGCAGGTACTCTGCCCAAAGGTATGAAATTTTTGATCACTGAAACCTTGCAAAATATCTTAGAGTTTATGAGCTAGTTTTTTTTCTTCTTCTTAAGGATCATGCCTTAAACACAAAACACTCTGACTTTCATTGATTGGTCAATAATAGGTCCCAGAAAAATCCCTTCTTGGTCATTGTTTGGATTCTGATTGACTCAGAATAAATATAAATAATGAAGAAACCCTGAGAGTTTTCCCCTACCGGATTCATTCATTCATTCATTCATTCATTCATTCATTCATTCATTCATTCATTCTTTCTTTCTTTCAAATTCATCTATCTATCTGTCATTCTATCTAGCATCTATTAATTTGTTTAGGTAAATTATCTACCTCATTTATTACCTAGGCTTAATCAATAAATGGGAATTGTCTCACTCAAATGGAGACAAAGACCTCGGCTTTAAAAGGTCAAGATCTCCCACTAAATCCAGGGTCATCTCCAGTTGTCTTGATCTATAACTTGCCATTGGACCCAGGTGGCTCCAGAGGAGAAAATGAGACTGGTGACTTTGTATAGTCCTCCCTCACTGAAATCCAATTCACTTGCATGCCATGGCATTACCTCTGTGATGTCATGGTCCCTTTGAGAATTAAGGACAAACAGCAACAACAATCTAATCTATTTAACTATCATCTATCTATCCATACATATAATTATTTTTTTTTATTTAAAAAGTCTCTTGTTTAGGCTTAGTAGTGGTATCTCTGAGTCAAAAAGCATGCATAACTTAGTAACTTTCAGGGGTATATATAGACTACCAAATTGCTTTCACAATAGCTACCAACTGTACAATCATGTGCTTTACCTATCACCTCCTCTCTAATTGCTCTTATTTTCTTCTCCCCACCCCCCAAATCAATGAGTATAAGGTAGATCATTTGAGTTATGTTAATTTGCATTGAACTTTTCATTTCTTTGGAAAATTTAATCTTATAGTTGTTGATAGTTTTCCTTTGTTCCTTTGAGAACTACATTTGCATTTACTTTTGCCACATTTCTTTTGGATGAATATTTCTTGTTTTGATCAATGTCCTATGTATCTTGGGTATTCAACAGTTATCAGCGAAAATGATTGCACATGTTCCCCTTTAGTTAATTCTTTACCTTCTAATTCTAACTACATATATTTTTCCTGTACACATCTTTTACAATATTACATAATCAAAAGTGTCTGTTTCTACACTATAATTGCCTTATTCCCTTGTTTAAAACCTCTTCACTATGCATATGTCCCTACATGAAAAATATTATCTTTTCTGGTTCTCTAGTTTGTTTACAATACAGTCTTGTATATCCAAGTCTAACTGCAGCAAACCCAACCTCAGCGAAATAGCAGGAGATATTGAGCTCCAGGGTGAGGGAGCAGGCAAATGCCAATACCAGGACCCCTCTCCCCCAGCCCTTACCATAGCCAGGGGAATGAAGAGACTCCAGCTCAAAGAACTACCATATACTTCACATACTTCAGTGTAGCCTTGGGAATACAGGCATCCTCCATTGGCTAGATCTCTACTTAACTTCAGTGTAGTCTTGTGGAAATGCAGAAACACTCTCACCAGGTCTTACCACGTGCCAGACACCACCACTAGGACCTTGGTTCAGCACCAGGAAAGTTGCTAGACCCCTATGGCTTCTAACAGAACATGGCATCCTTCACCCAACACCCTTAGCACAGTACCAGATATGAGTACCACCGTGGGGCCTCAAGGCAAAGTCAATAAAACACCAGGCAAAAAACCAGTACCAAAGTCATGGGCACAAGAAGCCTAAGACCATGCCCCTTCCACCCTTCATGCAGAGCTCAAATTTAAAAGAAAGGAAAAAGTCCCTCCTCCCAAATGAACAAAAAATAACAAAAATATCTGACCACAGAAAGTCATTAGGGTGATAGGGAAGACTAAACCAAAAATGCAGAAGAGGACAAAATGTTGAAAAACCTATGGGAAAGATCTAATTAAAATAGATAAGGAAGGAAACTATAACTTGCTAAAAGGCACCATTGAGAATGAAGCAATATCATTACTTAGTATATATGCACCAAGTTGTATAGCGTCCAAATTCCTAGAGAAGAAGTCAGGGGAATTAGAGGAAGAAATAGATAGCAAAACTATCCTAGTGGGGGACCTTAATCTGCCCCTCTCTGAACTCAATAAATCTAACCTCAAAGTTAACAAGAAAGGAGTTAAGGTGGTGAATAGAATTTTAGAGAGTCTAGATACAATAGATCTCTCAATAAAACTGAATGGGGATAAAAAAGGATATACTTCTTTTCAGCAGTTCATGGCATATACCCCCAAATTGACCATGTACTATGGCATAAAAACCTCACAATTCAGTGCAGAAAGGCAGAAATAATAAATGCATCATTCTCAAATCATGATGCAATAAAAATCATATGCAATAAAAGGCCATGGAAAGATAGACTAAAAAGTCATTGGAAATTAAACAATTTAATACTAGAGAATGAGTGGGTTAAACAAGAAATCACAGACACAATCAGTAATTTCATTCAAGAGAATGACAATAATTAGAAAACATATGAAAATTTGTGGGATGGAGCAATGGCAGTTTTAAGGGGAAGTTTTATATCCCTGAATGCATACATGACTAAGTTAGAGAAAAGGGAGGTCAATGAATTGGACGTGCAATTAAAAAAGCTATAAAAAAATACAAACAGAAAATCCCCAATTAAATTAGAAATAATTAAAAACAAAGGAGAGGTTAATAAAATTAAAATTAAGAAAACTATTGAATTAATAAATAAATAAAACTAAGAGCTGGTTTCATGAAAAAACCAACAAAACTGATACACCCTTTGTCAATATGATAAAAAAAAAAGAAAGAAGAAAACCAAATTATGAGTATCAAAAATTAAAAGGGTAAACCTACCTCCAATGAAGAGGAAATCAAAATAATAATTAGGAATTATTTTTCCCAATTGTATGCACATAAATTTGACAATCAGTGAAATTGATGAATATTTACAAAAATATAAGTTGCCCAGATAAACTGAACAGTAAGTAAATTACTTAAACAACCCCATCTTAGAAATCAAACAAGCCATCAGTGAACTCCCTAGGAAAAAAATCTCAAGGGCCAGATTGATTTACTAGTGAATTCTATCAAACGTTTCAGAAAAATTGATTCCAATACTTTACAAACTATTTGGAAAAATTAGTGAAGAAGGAGTCCTACCAAATTCGTTTCATAACACAAATATGGTACTGACACCAAAATCAGAAAGAGATAAAACAGAGAAATAAAACTATAGACCAATTTCCCTCATAAATATAAATGCAAAAATTTTAAATAAAATATTACCAAAAAGACTATAGCAACTTGTCACAAGAGTAATACACTTTGATCTGGTAGGATTCATTCCAGGAATGCAAGGATGGCTTAATATTGGGAAAACCATCAGTATAATTGACCACATCAACAATAAAACTAGCAGAAAACACATGATTATCTCAATAGATGCAGAAAAGGCTTTTGACAAAATACACATCAATTCATATTAAAAACATTAGAAAGTATAGGAATAAATGAAGCCTTCCTTAAAATAATATGTAGCATCTATTTAAAGCCATCAGCAATATTATATGTAATGGGGCTAAGCTAGAAGCATTTCCAATAAGATCAGGGGTGAAACAAGGGTGTCCACCATTGCCCCTCTTATTCAATCTGTTACTAGAAATGTTAGCAGTAGCAATTAGAGAAGAAAAAGAAATCAAAGGAATCAAATTAGGTAAAGAAGAGACCAAGCTATCACTCTTTGCAGATGGTATGATGATAAACTTAGAGAATCCTAGAGAATCAAGTAAAAAAACTACTTGAGGCAATAAATAAGTTTGGCAAAGTTGCAGGATATAAAATAAATCCACACAAATCCTCAGTATTCCTGTATATTTCTCATGAAATTCAACAGCAAGAGATAGAAAGAGAAATCCCATTTAAAGTTACTCTAGACATTATAAAATATTTGGGAATCTCCCTGCCAAAACAAACCCAGAACCTATATGATCACAACTACAAAACACTTTTCACACAAATAAAATCTGATCTAACTAATTGGAAAAATATCAATAGCTCATGGCTGGGTCAAGCTAATATAATAAAAATTACAATTTTAGGTAAGTTAAGTGATATATTTAGTGTCATACCAATCAATTTACAAAAAAAAGAGAAAGAAAAACTGCTTTATAGAGCTAGAAAAAATAGTAACAAAATTCATTTGGAAGAACAAATGGTACAGAATATTAAGGGAATTAATGAAAAGAAATGCTAGTTAAGGTGCATTAGCTATACCACATTTTAATCTGTATGAAAAAGTAGCAGTCATCAAAACTACTTTATACTGGCTGAGGAATGCAGTAGTGGATCAATGGAATAGATTGGGCACACAAGATTCAGCAGTCAATGACTATAGTAATCTATTTTTTGATAAACCCAGTTTTTGGAATAAGAACTCACTATTTGACAAAAAAACTACTTGGAAAACTGGAATATAGTATGGCAGAACCTGGGAATGCACCATTATCTAACACCGTATACCATAATCAAGTCTAAATGGGTGCATGATCTAGGTATAAAGGTTGATACTGGTAGCAGCAAGCACCCTGGAGTCCCTAGGGTGGCTGCTCACACAGGTTCTTGTATCTGCTTTGTTAAAGGAAAGCAACTCAAAATGGCTTAACAAGCTTACTTTAATCAGTCAGACATATATCATTTACCTTGTTCAGGGAAAAAGTCAGCACCCTGAACTTCAAAGTATACAGGCAAAATTATCAAAACAGAAACACAACAGCTTTCCAAACTGTCCAGCCATTATATCCATACCCAGTCAACATCTGGGTTTCCACATCTGGGTTTTTCAAAGCCGGGGGACTCTCAACAACGGCTTCCCAGAATTTAGATCAAATCACAGAACACTTCTCAAAGTGAGTACCAAAACAACGCTAGACATCAGGGCTTTTATAGCCTTCTCCTGGCTCAGAGAATGTAACAACCTTTTAGACTCACTGGCCAATCAAAAAGTATCTACTGAAAAACAAGCCTCCCACCCTAGGCTTCAGGTGCACTTTAGCCTAGGGTCAGGGAAGATCTTCCAAATTTGCATTCCCATTACAATACTGTCTAGGAAAGCAAGGAATAGTTAACCTGTCAGATCTGAGGAGAGGGGAAGACATTATAACCAAACAAAAATTAGAGAGCATTATAAATGGAAAATGGATAATTTTGATTATATGAAATTGAAAAGCTTCTGTACAAACAAAGCCAATGTAACCAAGATTAAGAGGGAAGTGGGAAATTGGGAAAGAAGTTTTGCAACCTATGTCTCTGATAAAGGATTCATTTCTAAAATATACAGAGAATTGATTCAAATCTATAAGAATACAAGTCATTCCCCAACTGATAAATGGTCAAAGAATATGAGCAGGCAGTTTTCAGAGGAAAAAATTAAAGATATCTATAAGCATATGAAAAATGCTCTAAATCACTCTTGATTAGGTAAATGAAAATCAAAACAACTCTGAGGTACCACATCTCACCACTCAGATTGGCTAACATGACAAAACAGGATAATGACAAATGCTGGAGAGGATGTGTGCAAATTGGTACATTAATGCATTGCTCATGAAATTTTGAACTGATTCAACCTTTCTGGAGAATAATCTGGAATTATGCCCATAGGGCTATAAATAATTTCATACCTTTTGACCCAGCAAAAGCACTTCTATGGTTGAATCCCAAAAAGATCATAGAAGTGGGAGAAAGACCTGTGTATATGTAAATATTTATATCAACTCTTTTTGGTGGCAAAGAATTGGAAATTAGGGCAGTGCCCATCAACTGGGGAATGGCTGAACAAGTTGTGGTATATGCATGTAATGGAATACTATTGTGCTATAAGAAAGAAGGAGGAAATGGAATTCATATTTACCTGGAGAGGCTTATATAAACTGATGCTAAGTTAGAAGAGTAGAGCCAGCAGAAATTTGTACACAGTTACAGACATAACATGTGTGTGATGACCAACTTTGATAGACTGGACTCTTCTCAGCAATGCAGTGTTATACGTCAATCCCAAAAGACTCATGATGGAGAGATGTCTACATCCAGAGAAAGAACTAGTAAGAATTGAGTTTGAATCTAGATTGAAGCAAACTACAAGATCCTTTTCTTTTTCTTGTTTGTCTTTGTTTCCTTTTTCCCATTTTTCATTTCATCTGATTCAATTCATCTTTATATCATGACTAATGTCTAATGTGAAAATATTTGCAGATCCTCTACTTGATTGTATGCTGTCTTGGTGGGGAGAGGGGAGGAAGGGAGAGAAAATTTGAAACTCAAGGAATTGTGGAATTGAATCTTGTAAACTGAAAGTAAGAAATCAAATTAATAAAAACCAAAAAATTAATAAAAAAGAAATATTAGTTCCAAAAATAAGGAAACCCATCATCAAGACCACATAGCTGATGCAGGTAGGTGGCACAGTAAATAAAGCACCAGCCCTGGAGTCAGGAGGACCTGATTTCAAATCTGGCCTTGGACACTTGACATTTAGTAGGTGTTTCACCTTGGACAAGTCACTTAACTCCATTTGCCTCTCCTCCCCCCCCCCCAAAAAAAAAGACCACATAGCTCCTAGATCCACTGGTTCCAGGTTGATTGGATATTGGAAAAGAAATGAAGAAGTCTATCCTAGCCTAAGGTCTAACCTTTCCATAAATGACAATATTTATTGCACATTGACTAAACTGTCAACCCAAAAACTTCTGAAGTCTAAAGAAGAATCATGGAATGAGGCAGAGGGGGAAAAATAGTAGTTTAATGAAGATATTAGACTTCAGGTAGGTAAGACTCAAAACATTCAGAGAAAGGAATCTATGGACAAAGATGTTATGGCTCAATTTGGATAGGGGGCTCTTGAGAACAAAATTCTTATAACTCACATACAATTCCATGTATGACATAGAGGGAATGACCAATGTAGATGAATATGGAAACTTTTGACTGACTCAGATTTTACGAAGACAGGTATAGAAGATGAGACAAGAGTAATAAATACAACAATAACATACATGTCATGGTCCTCAAAGAATGTGAGCAGAAAAATTGAAATCCAGAGCAAAAAAAAAAGAAAACCCATGGTCAAACCCCAAAGTAAAATGTGATGTGATCTCAAGTCCAGAAAGAATTCATGGAAGAGCTCAAAGAGGAACTGAAAAAATCATATAAGAAAAGTACAATAAAAATTTGGAAAAGAAATGAGAGTAGCACAAGAGAATTATGAAAAGAAAATCAACAGTTTGAAAAACTGCTTAAAAATTGGAATTGGCCAAATGGAAAAAGAAATAAATAAATACACAGAAGAAAACAATTCCTTAAAGAGCACAATTGGTCGAATGGACAAGAAAGTACAAAAGTTACTTGAGAAAAAATGACACCTTAAAAGTTAGAATTGGGCAAGTGGAAACTAATGCCTCTAGGAGACATCAAGAATCAGCCAGACACAATCAAAAAGGAGAGAAAAGGAAGATAATGTAAAATACCTCATGGGAAAAATAACTGATGAGAAAGTAGATCCAAGAGAAACAATGTAAGAATCAATGCACTACCTAAATGTCATACTCAAAAGGAAGATCTGGACAATATCTTTCAAGAAATTATCAAGGAAAACTGTCCTGATATCTTGGAACCAGAGGGCAATAGAGAAATTAAATGAAAGTACTGATTATTCAGATAGGAGATCTCAAAATAAAAGTTCCAAGGAACATTTCAGAACTATAAGATCAAGGAAAAAATACTACAAGTGATTGGAAAGAAACAATTCAAATATTCAGGAGTTAATAGTCAGAATTACAGAGTACTTAGCAATTGCAACATCAAAAGACCAGAGATTGAGGGCAGAGCAAATATGGTGGAGTAAAAGTACAAATTTGGTGTAGGCTCCATATTCAAACATCTGCAATACATGTAAAAATGACTTTAAAAATTTTTCAAAAGCAACAGAACACACAAAGAGACAAGAAACAAATCTCTCACAGAAGGCAGCCTGTCAGACTGACAGGAAAGGTTATCATAGCACGCTGGCAGCTGAGTGCTGTCCACAATGAGCCACACTTACAGTCCCAGGATGGCCGAAACCAGTGCCCATACTGACTAGGGCAAACTTCAAGACAGTGAATCACCAGCAGCTGTAGTTGTTCGAGAATCCTCAACCCAAAATGCCAAAGAGAAAAGAAAATGTCAGTCTAGAACTCTGCTGTAAAGGTGAAGGAACAGTATTGTCTGGCCCCTGCTACAGGGGTGAGGAGTTGAGGAGGCATGGTGGTGCCACATGGCTGCTTTTAGAACTCTGGGCCTGCAGATCAGAGCATGACCAAGTGACCATTCAGAGGGTAATCACTTTAACCTGCCTGGATCTGGACCATGATATTGGGTGGTGGGCCTGGGGTGAGTGGCCAGTGAGCCATAACTTGTGGGGGCTATAGAGAGGCTGCTCAACAAATAGCTCTGGCAGCTTCAAAAACCCAAGTAATTTGGGACAAACTCTCTCCATTCTATAAGCAGAGATATACTGTAGCAAAGAGCTCAAAAGTCAAGTCATTGGCAAGATGAGGAAGCACAATCAGACAATACAATACTTTTTTGGAGACAAAAATGATCAAAGCACAGAACTGGAGGAGGACAATTAAGTCAAAACTCCTGAATCAAAAGCTTCCAAGAAAAATGTGAATTGATCACAGTCCATGGAGGAGCTCAAGAAGGATTTTGAAAATCAAGTAAGAGAAGTGGAGGAAAAACTGGGAAGAGAAATGAGAATTATGCAAGAAAACATGAAAAGCCAGTCAACAGCCTGCTAAAGGGGACCCAAAAAATTTTTGAAGAAAATAACACCTTAAAAAGTAGACTAACTCAAATGGCAAAAGAAGTCCAAAAAGCCAATGAGAAGAATGCCTTAAAATTTGTAAAGGAATACACAAGCAGCTTTCTTTGAGATGGTTGTTGTGAAGAGTTTTTAAAGTTCTGATTACATAGTATAGTAAACATTCTGTTTATTCAGTAAGAAAATAGAGCAAAACACTTACCACCCATGCAGAAACACGTGGCCTATTAACCTTGAGCAAGTTACTTAACTCCAGTTGCTTAGGGGCGGCCAGGTGGCTCAGCAAGTAAGAGCACGGGCTCCAGAGTCTGGAATATGTGGGGATCAAATCTGGATTCAGATACTTAGCACCACACCCAGAAATAACTGACAGTGTAACCTTGAACAAGTTATTTAATCCCAATTGCTTAAAAAAAATTAGAGCAAAACATTCACAGAAAAGCAAGGTACAGCATTAAAAAGTCAAATTTGCCAGATCAGAAAGGAATTTCAAAAACTCACTGAAGAGAATAATTTATTCAAAATAAGATTGGAGCAATTGGAAGTTATGGCTTTATGAGAAATCAAGATACTATTAAACAGATCCAAACAAATGAAAAAATAAAAGGCAATGTGAAATATCTCATTGGAAAAACCACTGACCTGGACAATAGAACAGGGAGAGATAATTTTAAAATTATTGGACTACCTGAAAGCCATGATCAAAAAAAGAACCTAGCAATAATCCTTTAAGAAATTCTCTAAGAAAATCACCCTGATATTTTAGAACCAGAGGGAAAAATATAAAACGAAAGAATCCACTAATCACCTCTTGAAAAAGATCCCCAAAAGGAAAACTCCTAGGAATATCATAGGCAAATTTCTGAGTTCCAAGGTCAAGGAGAAAATATTACAAGCAGCAAGGAAAGAACAATTTTACTATTGTGGAAACACAATCAGGAAAACACAAGACCTGGCAGCTTCTACATTAAGGGATTGAAGGGCTTGGTATATGATAATCTGGAGCTCAAAGGAGCTAGGATTAAAACCAAGAACCATCTACCAAGCAAAACTGAGTATAATGCTTCAGGAAAAATATGGTCATTCAATGAAATAGATGATTTTAAGGCATTTATGATGAAAAAACCAGAGCTGAACACAAAATATGACATTCAATTACAAGAAGCATGAGAAGATAAACAGGAAAAATAAATCATAAGGAATTTATTAAAGTTGAACTATTTATATTCCTACATGGAAAAATTGTCATTGTAACTCATGGGGCTTTTTTCAATATGAGGATAGTTGAAGTGAATATATATATATATATATATATATATGTATATAATGTATGCATGCATATAAATGTATGTAGAGGAGGGTGTATGTATGTATATATATACATACATATATGAGTGTGTACTTCTGTGTGTACATGTATAAACAGAAAAAAGGCACAGGAAGGATGGAATATGAAGGAATGATATCTTTTATTTTCATTTTTTTTTTAGTACAAGCTGACTTTATTTTTTTTTTGTACTTTATCAAATGCTTAATTAACCTCTAGTTTGCATCACTCATTTCCACAAGATTTTGAGTTACAAAATTCTCCCCATTTTTCCTCTACCCAAAAAACCAACCCAAAATAGTGATCCCACTGCCACTGGACATCCCATGCTCGAAACAGCTCTCTCCCATATCTTCTCCATCCTCGCTCCAATTTTCCCATACAGCACAGTGGGTCTCAATGCCCCAGTGACCCTATGTCTTATTTCCCAGGTACATGTAAAATAATATTGATAATAAATGTGTGTGTACATATACACACATACATATGTGTATATACAAAAATACACACATATACATGTATATACATACACAAACATATATATATATATATATATATGATATGTATTTAATCATTTAATTTTAAAATTTTGAATTCCAAATTCATTCCCTTCCTCCATTGTCACCCCCACACTTACTGGGAAGATAAGCAACTCAATATAGGTTGTACGTGTGTAGTTATGCAAAACATTTCCATAGTGGATATATTGTAAAAGACTGACTATATTTCCATCCATCCTTTCCCACCTCCCACGTGTTCTATTCTCTTCTTTGATCCTGTCCCTTTTAAAAAGTGCGTGCTTCCAACTTCCTCCCCCCCTAGCCTGCTCTCCCTTCCATCACACCCCCTCTCATCACCTTCCCCACTCCTTGCCTGTAGTGTGAGATAACCTATTTTCTGTGTATGTCACCTAAGCCACATTCAATGAGAATAAGGTTGACCCTTTTGCCTTCCTATTCTTCCCCTGTATTGTAACCATTTTCCCTGGCCTCTTCTATATGAGATAATTTACCCCATTCTGTCTCTCCCCATCTCCTCTCATTGTATTCCTCTCTCCCCTCTTAATTTCACCTTTTAAGTATCGTTCCTTCCTGTTAAATTGGTCCTGTGCCCTCTGTCTATGTATACCTGTACACATACATACATAAGTTCACACACACACATATATATGTATATATACATAGGCCCATATACTCTTCTATATAGACATATATATGCATGTATGTGTGTATATACATATACTTATATATGTATATATACACACATTTGTATTCCCTTCAATTATTCTCATACTGAGAAAAGTTTCTTAAGTTACAATTATCATTTTTCCACGAAGGAATGTAAGCAGTTCAACTTTGATAAGTTCCTTATGATTTCTTTTCCCTGTTTACCTTCTCATGCTTCTCTTACTTCTTGTATTTGAATGTCAAATTTTCTATTCAACTCTGGCTTTTTTCCTCAAGAATGCTTGAAAGTGGGGGAGCCAGGTAGCAGCTAGTAAGAGCACCGGCCCCAGCGTTGGGATGACCTGGGGATCAAATCCGGGCTCAGAAACTTAGCACCCACCCAGAAATGCCTGGTCATGTAACCTTGAGCAAGTTACTTAACCCCAATTGTTTGGTGGCAGTCACGTGGCTCAGCAAGTAAGAGCACTGGCCTCAGTGTCCGGATGACCTGAGGATCGAATCCGGGCTCAGATACTTAGCACCACACCCAGAAATAACTGGCCCTTTAACCTTGAGCAAGTTACTTAACCCCAATTGCTTTAAAAAATTAAAAAAGAATGCTTGAAAGTCCTCTATTTCACTGAATGACCATATTTTCTCCTGAAACATGATACTCAGTGTTGCTGGGTAGGTGATTCTTGGTTTTAATCCTAGTTCCTTTGACCTCCAGAATATCATATTCCAAGCCCTCAGATCTCTCAGTGCAGAAGCTGCAAGATGCTGTGTTATCTTGATTGTGTTTCCACAATATTCAGATTGTTTCTTCCTGGCTACTTGTAATATTTTCTCTTTGATCTGGGAAATCTGGAACCTGGGTATAATATTCATAGGAGTTTTCTTTTGGGGATCTTTTTCAAGAGGTGATTGGTGGATTCTGTCAGCCTCTATTTTGCCATCCTGTTCTTAAATATCAGGGCAATTTTCCTTGAGAATTTCTTAAAGTGTGATTTCTAGTTTCTTTTTATTTTTGATGATGGTTTTCAGGTAGCCCAATAATTTTTAAATTACCTCTCCTGGAACTTTTTTCCAGGTCAGTGGTTTTTCCAATGAAATATTTCAAATTGCCTTTTATGTTTTCATTTATTTGGATCTGTTTAATAGTATCCTGATTTCTCATAAAGTCACTAGCTTCCATTTGCTCCAATGTAATTCTGAAGGAGCTATTCTCTTCAGTAAGCTTTTGATATTCTTTTTTTATCTGACAATTTTGGCTTTTTAAGGCATTCTTCTCATTGCCTTTTTGAGCCTCTTTTGCCATTCGTGTTAATTTAATTTTTTAAGGTTTTATTTTCATCAGTCAGGTTGTTGACTCTCATTTCATAATTTTCTTGCATTGTTCTCATTTCTCTTCCCAATTTTTGCTCCACTTCTCTTATTTGGTTTTCAAAATCCTTCTTAACCTCCTCTATGACCTTTAAGCAGCTTATTCTTTTCTTTTTTTCTCTTTTTGCTTTTTGGAGGGCAATTGGGTTTAAGTGACTTGCCCAAAGTTACATGGCTAGTAAGTGTCTCAAGTGTGTGAGGCTGGATTTGAACTTCAGATGCTCCTAACTCTAGGGCCAGTGTTCTATTCACTGTGGCACCTAGCTGCCCCAGCTTATTCTTTTCTTGGAAGCTTCTGATGCAAGAGTTTATACTTTGCTGTTGTCTTCCTTTTCTATGCTTTGATCATTTTTGTCCCCAAAATAGGAGTGTAAAGTTGGACTGCTCAGCTTTCTTTGCTTCCTTTACTTGCTCATATTGTCACTCAATTACTTTACTTTTGAGTTTTTTTGCCACAGTAGGTCTCTGCTACCACACAGGGGAAATTTGTCGCAATTGCTGGGTTTTTTTTCAGCTGCCAAAGCTCTTAGTTGATTGCCCTTTCTCAAGCCTCCACACTCTCTGGCAAGCTGGTCATGCACAGCAAGACCTCCACCCTAGACCACAATCCAGATCCAAGCAGGTTAAAACAAGAGTGATTACCCCTCAGACTGGGCACTTGGTCCCCCTACAATCTGCAAGCCAGGAACTGAAGCTGCCACATGGCAGTCATTGCATGGCCACTATACCTCAGTGGCTTCTCCCTGCAGGGGATAAAGGCCTGACCACACTCTTGAACTACCAGATCCCAAAGTCCACACTTCACTGACATCTCACTTTGTCCTTACCATTTATGTGTTTATAATTCTGGAAACCTCCACAGCTTCTGGTGATCTGAAGTTCCTCTCACCAGCTGCAGGTTGTGGCCTCCCTGAGTCTAAAACTTCAACTCATGCTGGGCTGGACTTTTCTTACACAGAGTTGTTCTGGCTCCTTTCTGCCAGCCTGATGAACTATCTTCAGTGGGATATTAGCTTCTCTCTGTCATTTTCTGGGTTCTGTGGCTCCAAAGGATGTCTAGAGTCATTTTTTACATGAATAGGAGGAGGTGGAAGCCGGAGCCGTGCTGAAGTCCTGTTCCTACTCCATCGTCTTGACTGAAGGTATTATATATTAAAAATAAAATTAGGAAGTGAGAGAGGAATATATTGGGAGAAGGAGAAAGGGAAAGATAGAATAGGGTAAATTATCTCATATAAAAGAGGCAAGAGAACACTGTTGCAATGGAGGGGAAGAGCAGGAAGGTGAAAGGGAATGGGTTAGCTTAACTCAACTTGAATTTGCTTAAGGAGGGAATAATATACACACTAAAATGCATATATTACCCTAAAGGAAAGTGGGAGAAAGAGTAAAAGGGGTGGATAAAAGGGAGGTAAGATTGTGGAGAGGGTAGTTAGAAGAAAATAATTTTGATAAGGCACAAGGTTAAAGTAGAAAATAGAAAAAAGTGGGGCGTGGGACAGGATGGAGGGAAATACAGTAACTTTCACAATATAACTACTATGGAAATGTTTTGTATAGGTACACATGTGCAGTCTATGTTGAATTTCTTCTCTTCCCACTGGTAGTGTGTGAGGAGGGAAGAAGGAAAATACTCTGGAACTCAACGTTTCAAAAAACAAATGTTAATGCATATTACATGCAACTGGGAAATAAAATATACAGGCACTGGGGTATAGAAATCCATCTTGTCCTACTAGAGGTTTTGGGGGGGATGGAGCAGTATATAAGAAAACAGTTTGAGGGAAGGAATATTTAGTAGGCTCACTATTTTGGGGTGGGGTAGGGGAGAGATGAGGAGAAGCATTTGTAACTCAAAATCTTTCAAAATGAATATTGAAAACTAAAAATAAATAAATCTTTTTAAAAAAAATCAGAGACCATTGTACATGATATTCAGAAGGCAAAAAGCTAGGACTACAACCAAGAATCACTAATTGAGCAAAAGGAAGCATGATACACAAAGGGCTAAATGGTCATTCATTGATTACAAGTTTTCTTAAGGAGAATGCCAGAACTAATCCAAAAATTTGGCCTTCAATATCAAGACCCAATAGAAGCACAAGCAAGGAAAAAGGGAAAAGAAAACATAAGGGATTCAATGGAACTAAACTATATCCTCAGACAAAGTAAAACAAAAATAGACCTAATTAAAAGAAATAATGAAGGAAAGTACATCTTGGTAAAAGTTACCATAGTCAGCAAAGCAATATCAATACTAAATATTTATACACCTAGTGATGTAGCATCCAAATTCTTAGAGGAGAAGTTAAAGAGTTACAGGGAAAAATACAGCAAAATTATACCTGTGGGGGAAATCAACTGTTTCCTCTCAGATCTCAATAAACAAGAAACTAAAGAGGTAAATAGAATATTAGAAAAGTTTGATATGACATTTTGTACAATTTAGACATAAAGGGTAATACCATAAGCAAATCAGAGGAGCAAAGTATAGTCTACCCATCAGATCTATGGGGAAGGGAAGAATTCATGACCAAATAAGAAATAGAGAGTATTACACAATATCAAATAGATGATTTTGATTGTGTTAAATTTTAAAATGTTTTGGTACAAACAAAACCAATGAAACCAAGATTAGAAGAAAAGTAGAAAGATGAGAAAGTATCTTTACAGAAAGGTCAAATTGTTGGTTTAGTTCTGGCATTCTTCATATGAAAATTTACACACACACACATACATACACATACCCCTATACAATATATACACACATATATACATGTACATATATAAACATATACATGTATACACATATACACAGAAACACAAACTGCCTACCATTTTCAGAAGATGGAAAGAGAGGGAGAAAAATGAGAAACTCAAAATCTTTAAAAAAAATTTTGTCTTTATTAATTTGTTTGTTTACTTTTAGTTTACAGCATTCAGTTCCACAATCCTTTGATTTTCAAACTTTCTCCCCATCCCTCTCCCCCCCAACCCCATGGTGGAATGCAATCAAGTATAGGATCTGCAAATACTTTCACATTACACATTACTCAGGTTATGAAGAAGGATTGTAATGGATGGAATTAACAATGGGAAAGAGGAAACAAAACCAAACAAGAAAAATAAATAGAAAAGGTAGTTTGCTTCAGTCTGCATTCAAATTCTGTTTTTTCTAGTTCTTTCTCTGAATGTAGACTTCTCTCTCCATCATGTGTCTTTTGAAGTTGTCTTATAATCCTGCATTGCTGAGAAGAGTCATCTATCAAAGTTGGTCATGACACATATGTTGTGTCTGTAATTGTGCACAAATTTCTCTGGTTCTGTTGTTCTCACTCAGCATCAGTTCATATAAGCCTCTCCAAGTAAATATGAAGTCCATCTGCTCCTCATTTCTTATAGTACAATAGCATTCCATTACATTCATATCACTTATCAAGTAATACAGGAATTACATGAATAAACACAATGCAATCTTTATATGACAGTGATTAGAGATATTATTTTTATTGATTGATTATTTTTAAACAGCATTTTATTTTTTCCTTGTTACATGTTTAAAGTAATTTTTAGCATTCATTTTTAAAAGATTCCTAGTTTCCAAATCTTTTCCACCACCATAAACTGGAAATTCAAAATCTTTTTAAAATGAATGAAAAAATTACTTTGACATATAACTAGGGAAAAATAAAATGCTATTAAAATAATAAATCAATAAAAATATCTCTAATCACTGTCATATAAAGATTGCTTTATGTTTACTCATATAATTTTGGTATTGCTGGATAAGTGAGCTCATAGATTTTCATACATTCTAGATTTTTAATCAAGTTTTTTTTTGTCTTCCGCCTGTACTATGGTGCAAGGCTGATGAGTTTATTTTTATATCCTGATATTTTACTGAATCAATTACTTATTGAAATAAATTTTTTTGGCTACAGATTTCTTTAAGTATATTGTCTATTTACTTAGAGAAGTGATTATTGTGTTTTCTCTTTTCCTGTACTTATACTCTCAATTTCTTTTTCCAGTCTTAGTGCTGTAATTAGCCCATCTAGAACTACATCAAATAACAGTGGTCACAATGGCATCCTTATTTTATTCTTGATCTTCTAGTCATGTTTCAGCAGTACAAATTATTCTACTTTGTTTTATTTAGAGATTACTTATTATATGAAAAATGGCCCATTTATTCCTAATATTTGAATGTGTTTAAGATAAGGATAATTTTGTCACAATATTTTTATATTCCTTCATAGAAAATCATCATCATCATCTTCATCATCATTATTTTTATTGCTATTTTGGCTTTTTGGAGGGGGAAGGCAGGGCTATTGGGGTTAAGTGACTTGCTCAAGGTCACACAGCTAGTAAATATTAAGTTTCTGAGGCCAAATTTGAAATCATGTCCTCCTGACCAGGTACTCTACTCCCTGTGCCACCTAGCAGCCCCTATTTTTATTATTTTTAAATTATTATGATTCATTATTTTTTTCCATCTATAGAAAACATCCAAGTTTTTGCCATAAATGCAGTCTGATCATAATGTTCATAATCTTTTAAAATATGTTGTTATAAGCTAATAATCTATTCAATTTTTGTCTTCATTCATCAAGTATATTGGTCTATGCTTTTATGCTTTGCTTTAATATCTTCTTGCTTTAGACAAGATGAGGATATTTTTCTATTGAAGGAATTAAATACAAACTCTTTCTAATTTTAGGAAATATATATAATATTAGAATTATTTATCTCTTTAAAACTTGATGGGATTCATTTAAAAATCCTTCTAGGTCACATTCAAATAGGGAAATGTGATACATACATTATTTGATTGATTCTTCTTTCTAGTCAACTCTCCTAACATTCTTCATTTATTAGTACATTGTCCCCATTCATGTTCAGTTCTAATATTATTAATTTGATATTTCTTTATGTCATAACATTACATATTTCTCCGTATTTCCCCCTTCCTGTATTTACAAAGAAGTGGGTGCAGAAGAAACCACATAACCACTAGCATTATATAATTCAAAAGTCTTCTCTGACCCTGCAAGTTTCACAAGGTCCAGATTATGGTCCCTGTTTTTTTTTTTTTTTAACTTTGCTTCTCTTCTTTTAATCTCTTCTTTTATGATCAACTCTGAAAATGAAGGTGATTTTCCTTATAGCTATTTTCCTCCCCTACACTAATATCCTTCCTTTAGTTGCTAACCTCTTCTCTTGTATATATCTATTTTTATGCTGAGATAAAAAATATATTTCTAATGAAAACTCTTGCAATTATATGTGTATGTTGAAACTTATTTTATCAGTTTCATTTGATATGTAGCCTTCCCTCCAGATCTGTATACACAATATAGTCTGTAATCAAAAAGCAACAAGGTAGTTCAGTGCTGGTCTTGTAGTTAGTAAGATCTGAGTTGAAATCAGAATTTAGACACTACTAGATATGTGATCTTAGACGAGTCATTTAACTTGGGTTTCTTCTTTTTGAAACTAGGGATAATTGCAGCACCTATCATCCAAGGTGCTTATGAGTAGGTGCTATACAAATACTAACTATTCTCTTTTTTGTGTAATTCAGAAATATAAAGGAATAACTTACTCCTTCTTGTTCTTTACTGATTTTTTATCTCTGTGCTTTTTTTTCTTTTGAAATTACTAAGAACAGAATAAAACTATATCCAGGACTCTTTCTCTTTTATATAACTACTTCTAAGGTGCTTGTTGCTATTAGATCTATGAAAAGTCAGTGTTTTTTTTTTCTCAGCCTTTAAGAAGATAAGCATTACAACATCATTTAGTATATATATATATATATATATATATATATACACATATATATACACACACACATATATATATGTATGTATACGTATATACACACACACACATATATATAAATATATGTATGTATGTATACACATACTCACATACACATATATATGAAATTTCATCCCCCCAGGTTTTCTTGAATCCTGTGTTTTCATTCCTAAGTTTTTACTCAGTTAAATTGATTTCATCCGAAGTGTTTAGAAATCTATTTCTATTAAGGATAAAAATATATTCCCTGTAGGATTATATTCAATTGTGCTTGACATTTTTGGCTGAATTAATTTTTGTTTTGAAGTTTTATTCTTTTGGAATATCTTGATCTAAGACTTTATCTTCTTCACCATAGTTGCTACTAAGGAGTTGGTGATCTTGATTGCGATTAGTGGTACGTTAATTTCTGAGTAACTCATCTACTCTTTGATTCGGAAGCTCCGAATTTTTAGTTAGCATTCTTGGGTGTTTTCATTTTAATTTTTTTTTTTTTTTCAGATGACAAATGCTGAGTTTTTCTATTTACATGAATTTCTCATTCTAATGGGTGCAGGTAGTGTTCTTTTGTGATTTCACAAATGTGGTGACTATTGTAGTTTTGGTCTTTTTCTTAAGGAAATTTAATGATTCTCAAATCCTCGGTACTTCATCAGCCTTTTTTTTGGTAGAAATTCAATAATTCTTTGAAGTTTCCATATTCTGAGGTTGCTATTTTCTTAACACATGGCATTTCTTCATTGTGATTACTATTGGGAATTTGGAGCATAACTTACAACAAACAGAAACAAAAATGATGTCCCTGGATGTTAGAAAAAGTGCTGTAGAGAAAGTCCAAGAAAGAAAGATAAGGTGCCAGACTGTGAAGATTCTACATGCCAATAAAAATATGTTATATTTGATCCTGTAGTGAATAGGAATTCATTAGTTTATTCAGTAAGGAGGTGACATGGTGAGAACTACACTTCAGATCAAAAAGGAAAAAAAAACAATGACAACACTTTGGTAGTTAAGTATAAGATGAATTTGAATGGAAAGAGAATTGAGGTTGGAACAAGAGATACTATTATAGTCTAGGTATTACATCATAAGGGACATCCTAGAGAGAAATAGATAGATGTGAGAGGTGCTTTTGAATGTATAAATATGACGATAAGAGCTTGGGTGTGGGATGAATATGAATAAGTAATTGAGGATAAGATAGAGGTTTGAAAACTTGCTAGATAAGAATGTAGTGATACCTTTCTCTATAATGTGAAATGCAGGAGAGAGAAAGATTTTTCAGGAAAGGTAATGAATTCTACTTTAAACAACTTAAGTTTAACTGTGTATCTTATATCCAAGTTAAGAAGTTTAAAAGGAAGTTGGTGAAGTGAAACGAGAAAGAGAGAGAGAGACAGAGAGAGAGAGAGACAGAGAGAGAGACAGAGAGAGAGACACAGAGAGAGAGAGAGAGAGAGAGAGAGAGAGAGA
>NW_027186304.1:15134464-15143747 GCF_028583685.1 Petaurus breviceps papuanus
AGAGAGAGAGAGACAGAGAGAGAGAGAGAGACAGAGAGAGAGAGACAGAGAGAGAGAGAGACAGAGACAGAGAGAGAGACAGAGAGAGACAGAGAGACAGAGAGAGAGAGAGAGACAGAGAGAGAGACACACACAGAGAGACAGAGAGAGAGACAGAGAGAGACAGAGAGAGATTAGAACCCAAGAGTAATGGGGACAAACTTGAAGTCTTTCCAATAAGGTATAGGGTGAAGCAAGTATGTCTATTATTATCACTATTATTGAAGAGCATATTATAAATACTAGCTATAATGATAAGACAAGAAAAATAAATTGGATGAATATAAATAGTAAATGAGAAAACAAGTGTCAGTTTTTTCAGATGATGTGATAGTATAGTAAAAGATCCTTATAGAATGTACTAAAAATTAGCTGAAGCGATTAAGCATTTGAGAAAATGTTGGAAGATTAAAGTAAATGCAAATAAATCAGCAGCATTTCTATATAATACCAAAAAAAATCCTGTAAGAAGAGCTAGAAAACTTCCATTTAAAATTACTGCAGATAAAATACTTGGGAGTCTATCCCAAACTGAGTGACTTTTCACACAAATAAAGACAGATCTAAATATCTGGAGAGATGTTAATTGCTCAAACAACAAATCTATCCAAGCTAAATTACTGATTCAGTGCCATACCAATCATTTACCAAAGAAGTGTTCTGTAGGACTAGAAAAACCATGACAACACTTATCTGAAAAGACAGATAGTCAATAATATCCAGGTAATAAATGGAAAAAAGTGTGAAGGAAGGAGACCTAACAGTACAAGGTTTCAAAATATATTGCAAAATGATAATCATTAAACCAAACTGGTGCTCCTTAAAACAATGGATCATTGGAATGGATTATCTACAACACATGCAATAGTACATATTCCTAGTAATCTAGAGTTTGATAAATCCAATTGCCTGATGTTTTTTTTTTCTTTTTGATTAATTATTTTTTTATTTTTTAACATTAATTTCCACAGGATTATAAATTTCCAATTTTCTCCTTATCTTCTCTCTCCCTCCCCATCAAAAGATACCATGCATTTTGGTTGCCCCTTTCCCCAGTCTACCCTCCCTTCTATCACTCCATTGCACCCCTTTCTTATCCCTTCCCCCGTTACTTTCTCATAAGGAAAGAGACATTTCTTTACTCCACTGCCTGTTTATCTTATTTCCCAGTTGCATGTAAAAACATGTTATGACATTTATTTTTAAAAATTTGAGTTGCAAATTCTCTCCCTTCTACTCTCCCCACCCACCCTCACTGAGAAGGCAAGCAATTCAATATAGGTTATGCATATGTAGTGATGCAAAACACTTCCATAATTGTCATATTGTGAAAGACTTACTATATTCCCTCCCCATCCTCTTCCATCCCCCACTTATTCCATTTTCTACTTTGACCCTGTCCCTTTTCAAGTGTTTACTTCTGACTACCTTTTCCCCCAATCTACCCACCCTTCTATCATCCCCTCTCTTTTATCCCTTTCCCCCTTAATTTCTTGTACGTTAAGATCCCAATTGAGTGTGTATGTTATAATCTCCTTAAGGCAATTCCAATGAGAGTAAGGTTCACTCATACCTCTCCCCCTTCTTCCCCTCTGTTGTGAAATTGTTTTTTTGCATCTTTTATGTGGGATAATTAACCCCATTCTATCTCTCCCTTTCTCCTTCCAATATATTCCTCTCTTACCCTTGATTTTATTTTTTATATTGTCTCTTTATATTCAACTCACTCGGTGCTGTCTATCTATCTATCTATCTATCTATCTATCTATCTATCTATCTGTCTGTCTGTCTGTCTGTCTGTCTGTCTGTCTGTCTCTCTGTCTGTCTGTCTGTCTTGATATCTATCTTGCTAGCTAGCTCGCTCTCCTTCCTCTAACTACTCTAATACTTAAAAATGTCTCATGATTTACAAATATCTTTCCATGTAAACAGTTCAACTTTAATAAGTCCCTTATAATTTCTCTTTCCTGTTTACCTTTTCATGATTCTCTTCATTGTTGTATTTGAAGATCAAAATTTCTATTCAGCTCTGTTTTTTTTTTCATCAAGAATGCTTGAAAAATCCTCTGTTCTACTGAAAATATATTTTTTCTCCTCAAATATTATATTTAGTTTGGTTGGGTATTTAATTCTTGGTTTTAATCCTAGCTCCTCTGACCTACACAATATCATATCAAAAGCCCTCTGAAGCCTTTATGTAGAAACTATTAGATCTGGTGTTATCCTGATTGTATTTTCACAATACCAGAATTGTTTCTTTTTGGATGCTTGCAATATTTTCTCCTTGACCAGTGCACTCTGGATTTTGGTTACAATATTGCTAGGAGTTTTCCTTTTAGGATCTCCTTTTAGAGGTGATTGGTGGATTCTTTAAATTTCTATTTTACATACTGGATTTAGACTATCAGGGTAATTTTACTTAATAATTTCTTGAAAGATGAATGCCTGGGGTGTTTTTTCATCATGGTTTTCAGGTAGTCCAAGAAAGTTTAAATTATCTCCACTGGATTTCTTTTCCAGGTCACTGGCTTTTCCAATGAGATATTTTACTTTGCCTTCTATTTTTTTTCTTTTGTTTTGCTTCTGTTTTATACTTTTTTGATTTCTCATAAATTCTTTTGCTTCCATTTGTTCCATTCTAATTTTTAGGGAATTATTTTCCTTAGTGAGATTTTGGTTCTCCTTTTCCATTGGCCAATTCTACTTTTTAAGGCATTCTTCTTCTCATGGGCTTTTTGGAGTTCTCTTACCATTTGTCAAATGCTAGTCAGTATAAAAAAATTGAAACACTAATGCACTGTTGTTGGTGTTGTAAACTAGTCCAGCTCTGATTGGGAACAATTTGGAACTATGCCCAAACATGTATAAAACTCTGCATACCTTTTGACCTAGCAATATCACTACTCTGTCTGAATCCCCAAAAATCAAAGAAATGGAAAAAAAGGAAATATTTGTACAAAAATATGTATAGTAGCTCTTTTTTATAGTGAAGGCTTGAAAATTAACGGGATGCACATTAGTTGGAGAACAGTTGAACACCTTGTGGCATATGTGTGTAATGGAATATTATTATAATCTAAGCAATGATGAAGAGAATGGTTTAAACAATCTAGGAGGACATATAAGCTGATGAAAGGTGAAATGAGTAGAACCAGGAGAAAAATGTACACAGTACCAGCAGTATTATAAGGATGATCAGCTATGAAAGACTAAGTTACTCTGATCAAGATAATAATTCAAGAAAAGTTCCAAAAGCCACAATGAAAAATGGTAGCCACCTTCAGACAAAGAACAGATGAATTGAGTGAAGATCGAAGCATCCATTTTTTCTACTTTATTTCTTTTAGCCTGAGTTTTCTTTTGCAACAGTGTTTATATGAAAATATAATTTAAGTGTCTTCTCATGTGTAAATGATATCACATTGCTTACCTTTTCAAGAAAGGAGGGGGTGAGAGAAGGGAGGGGAAAATTTTGGTTCTCAAAATTATAAAAAAATTATTGTTAATTTTTACATGTTATTGGGACAATTAAACAAAAGTAATAAAATTATATTTAAAAAGATGTAGGTTAGGACTATATATGTGTATCAATTCTAATACACTTCATTGAGGTGATCATTGAGCCCATGGGAGCTTATGAGATAATTAAGCAATTTAAGTATGGAGGGGAGAGAGGAGGAGTTGTGAGAAACAGCCATGGTATTTTGGGGATAGGATCTATATAAGATAAAGCAAAGGAGACTAAGCAAGAGAAGTCTTTCTTGTAGAAATTAAAGGGGGAAATGTTAGGAAAAACTATAGAGGAGAGAGTATCAAAAAAAGTATGTTTAATAATCTTAGAGACTGAAGTTCAAGAGGACGAAGATTGTGAAAACCCACAAGATTTGCCATGATGAAATCATTGCTAACTGTGGAAAGAGGTGTTTTTGTTGAATGATAAAGTTATAAAACAGTTACAAAGGGTTTTAAATGAAGTGAGAACAGAGGCATTTGATGAAATAGGTGTAAATTACTTTCCCAAGGACTTTAGAGGAGAAGGAGAAGAGAAAGATATAGAATGATATCTAAGATACATTTCCAGAGAAAGAATAGATAAATAGATAAAAATTGATAAACAGAAGTGTGCATATAATAATTTTACATTTATATATATAAATATACATACATATATGTGTTTACTTGTAACTAATGTTAGCCATCTCTAGGTAGCACGAGGGGGTGATTGGAAGAAAAAGAAAAAACAAGATATTCACACAATCATTTTTTTATATTTGAAAGGAATGGCATTTTGTACAGAGAAGATTTGAAGTTTCATATGCAATCATCTTCTTTATTATACTGTAATGGAAATGCTTGCTTTTTCCATAATTTAAAAATAAAATAAATTATAGAAATTTAAGAGACATGTTCAGATCAGATTGTTTTTTCAGGATCAAGGAGGCAAAAGCCAAGCACCCATTAGATGGGGTGAAATGAGATTAAATATTAGCAAGAGACTGATGAAGATGATGGAACAAAATGCAGGAAAGTATAGAATGGGATGGGATCATATGTGGATACAAAGGGATTTGATTTAGTAATAAGAAGGGCTACCTCTTCACGTGAGACAAATTTAAAGAAGGAAATAATAGTAGAGGTACTTGAATTGCTAGATGAGGAGAAGTGAAGGAGAAGATCTTGATGAATAGATTATTTTTAAATTACATGTGAGATTAGGTCTTCTGCTGACAAGATAGAGGTGACAGAAGATGTTGTGAGGGGCTTGATGAATGAGAAATAAAAATGAAAAATTTAGAAAAGTTGTGTTTGATGGGATAGCAAATCTATTAGGGAGGTATCACAGGATTGCCTTGCTTCCAAAAGGGCCATGTTGACATTATGTAATATAGGCTTGTAAAAGACCTAAGTTAGCATAACTTTATGATTATTTCCCTGTTCATTGAGATAATGGGAGTAATCTAAAGTTGAGCTTTGTCAAGGAATGATAAGAAAAAGGTCAAAAGGGCAAGTTATTTGGCTATAAAAGATAGTATAGAATTCAACTGATTTATCAGGTTTCAAATTTGAGAATGGAGGAGAGTGCGGATATTGGACATCAGAGTTCATAATGGGGATAAAGAAAAGATTTAGGAACTCTTAAGCAGAGGTAAAAATAAAATAATAAGATTAACTAAAATAATTTGGAGTTCATGTTTATAAAAATGTAATACATGTGAGTGATGGTAAGATTTTGTTTCACATTTGGAAAAATGTTCTTGCAATTGCCTCAAGGGAAGCCATCAGGTACAAAAGAAAGAAATTAAAATAAAACATATGGCTTATGTTCAGTATATTTTGTGGAGAAAATAAAAAATAAAAATATGGTAAAACTTTGTGTCTTAAATATTATTTCTTTTTGTTACACTTTTCATTATTTCTGGCAGTTCTTTAATCTGCTGTATAAGTTATCCAAGACCTACCTTCATTAGTATTATGGTTATCTTTCTAGCTGTATAATTTATTTTCCTAGATAGCACCAACAAAATTTGCTAGATAGCACCAGAACACTGAAAATGTCCCACATTCCTGCTAAGTATAGCCATCACTTTGTTTCCTTTCTCTTGTATTTTAAAAGGAAATGTAAAGCTTCCCTAGCAGAATGAAACAAATGAAGACAGAATAACCATATCCAACTATTAAGAGGTAAAATGCTTTAAGATAATTAGTTCAAAACAGATGGTGGTGCAGTGTTACAGCTACCTGTAGGTGTGCCAGTTGTAAGTTGCCAGCATCAATCCATAGGAGATAATTTAGCAGTAGGAGCATCTGGCTTTCTGTCAGGCTCCTCAGGCATTTTTGTTGGCATGTACTCTTTGTTTCTTGGTTGGTTACTTGGTAATGGTAATACAGATATATGCTATCATTTAAACTAACCATTTTCAACGACTCCCCTTATCTTTTATATCAACATGGGGGCTCAGCATTGGATTAGAAGAATTTTTCTTCATTTTTTGTTCTTTGATACCATTTAGTGAACTCATATCACTTCCATAATGCAATCTTTCAAGACTGATTTTAGTGATATGGGTATACCTACTACTTGTAAAGTTGTCAGCCTCTCTGTCATTCATGTACCTACTGTGACAATACAAGTAGTGTAGATTGTCTTTGAGAATGGCTGTGAAAGGAAAAAAAAATCAAGATATGATCCATCTGTTGATGAGATGCTTTGTACAGGACCAGAAATATGACCCTCTCTAGTATAATCCAACTCTTAGACAGTGCATGGCTCCTTAATTCTTCTTTAATTCTTTCAAAAGAAACCTTCTGGGATTTGAATAACTGTGCCCAAACACACTAGGTTGAATCTAAAAGTCTATAAGATAACTGGGTAGAAACTGTTGTATAAAGCTTCTGGTGGCATCTATTCAGATTATGGCGGCCTTCCCTGGGTTCTGGGTAACACAATATCTAGCTGAAAAATTCACTTAGACAAGAAAATAGTAATGACCTCATATGACTGGAGGGGTGAGGGAGGAAAATGTATTCCAAATAGATAGGATGACTTCTGTTAGCATCAATGTCAGAGTCATATAGGACAAGAGAAATTCAGAAATGAAAGTCTCCAGCTCTCTTCTACATGCTTAAATATATTCTACCATAACAAGGAATTTGTGTAGTATTAGCCTCTAACTAGAGGCTAATGATCACCTATGAATGTAAAGAACTAAAGACATCTGTAGGTACTGAGTTAGAGTGCAAATAGTGATACATTCAAGAAAGGATACCCTCTGAGAAGGACATCTCTAGATACCTTCTGGGAATCTTTAGGGAGAGCAAAATCTAAGCAAGTAGGCAGAAAGATCTGTAATCAGAAGTGATGACAGGAGTTTGTGACTGGTGACATATTCAGGAAGTGTGATGAAGCTTCAGAAAGCATGAAATGTATTTAAGTAACACGACTGACCAGTCTGAGGAATTATGATTTAACAATATCAATGTAAAAACAACCAATTAACCAAAAGTGTTAAAAATAGAAATAGTGTAAGTGAATGACATTATGGTTGCCTGTGAGGAGGACTCCTTCTTGGTTGGTATTGTTCTTTCTCTGTTCTTTAATATAAGTCTTATTTGTAGTCAACTCATCAATAAACATTTATCAAGTTCCTACCACGTGACAGTATTGTACTAGGTGCCTAGGATATCATTAAAAAATAAAGATTTTTTTTCTTAAGTAACTTACATTCTATCAGGGGAGCAAATATTTAGTGACAGAAACCCTGTGAAATACACACAAAATAACAACTTAAATGTGAAGTAGAACTAGAAGATTATATGTAAGCTGATTTTTGAAGGAACGTAGAGTTTTGAAGATTCAGAGATTAAGGAGTTCATTTCTAGAATCAGGTCAGCCTGGGCAGTCATACATTATTTAAATGCCCACCAAAACGTTTTCATTTTAATCTAGATTATGGGCAATCAATGGAGTTCTTGGAGCAAAACATTAGCATGGCCAGAGTAGTGCTTTAGGAATAGGAAATTGTTTGGTTGACTGGAGTTTAAGCTCAATCATTTGAAATAGTGTACAGTAACTATGAGAATATGTGTTATTTTTAGGTTGCAAGAATTGAATGCCAGTAGGGTAAATTTCAACTTTTGGGGTATTTAAAAGTAAATTATTACATATTTTTTAGCAGAAATGTGACATGTTTTGTTTAAAATCAAGTGATCAGAGAAATCTGATTTCATACCAAAGTGGTCATTTTGTAGATAATAATTCATCAATACCTGCTATTATGTGAGAGTTCTCCAAGTCTTTCCAAAAATTGCTTTGTTGTGTCTACACAATATGCTGGTGGATATCTATGCTTTATTGTGATATCATTCACTAACTATGAGGGCATAGGTCATGCAACAATTATCGTCCACTTTTCCCACTTTGTCGATTCATCTTCTTTTTCTATCATGTATTTATTTGAAAATACTATTTACTATATTTCTTCTACTTAGGCATTTTTTTGTTATGTTTTCCAGCCTGTTCATACCCTTCAAGGGGCCTTCTCTTGTTCACTGAGATATTCATATTTCTTCTTTGGTTGCTCTAGTGTTACATTATTTATATTTATGCAACACCATAAGAAAGATAAATTCACATCAGTGTAAGTGATAATGCTAGAAACCCAGGGAATGCAATTTTTTTAAGCAATCGGTGTTAAGTAACTTGCTCAAGATTACACGGCCAGGTGTTTCTGGGTGGGTGCTAAGTGTCTGAGCCCAGATTCGATCCCCAGGTCGTCCCAACACTAGAGCCAGTGATCTTACTTGCTGTGCTACCTGGCCGCCCCTGGGAATGAAAATTTTTAAGATATTTCCTGCCTCTAGGTTTAAGTGCACCTGGAGCCTGTGGTAGGAGGCTTGTTTCTCAGGAGATATTTTGTGATTGGGCAATGGGTCAAGAAGGTTGTTACATTCCCTGAGCCAGGAGAAGGCTATATAAACTCTGTTGTGAAGGTTTGTTTTGGGGTTCACTTGAGAAGTGTTGTGTGATTTGACCAGATGAGACTCTGGGCATCCATTGTTTTGAGAGCCCCCTGGCTTTGAAAAACCCAGATGTTGATTTGGTATGGATGTAATGGTTGGACAGTTTGGAAAGATGTCTGCTTGATCTGTTTCTCTGTCTTGATAATTCTTTCTGTATACTCTGAAGTTCAGGGTACTGACCTTTTTACCCTGAACTAGGTAAACAATATATGTTTGACTGATTAAAGTAAACTTGTTAACCCATATTGAGTTGCTTTCTTTTATCAAAGCAGATCTAAGAACCTGTGTTGGCAGCCACTCTGGGGATGCTGGGGTGCTTGCCGCTACAGAAAGGCAAGGCAACTGATTCAGAGAGGCAAAGAGGATGCTTGTATGATCATGGTAACTATAGAGTGTAATCAAACTTAGTTTGAAGGTGGCCAAAATATTTAAATTGTGGAGGATTACTTACTATTTCCATAATGGAGAGAATAGTAATATACATTTGTATTAAAATAATAATAATCTAATAATTATGTATCTCTTAATCCATCATTAGTATTAATCCTTGGAAGAGCCTTTGTAAAACTTTCTATACAATATGATAGGGAGCAATGTCATCAAGAAAAAGGAAACATGTTATTTTAACAGTAGCAGAATTATAGTGTGCCTGGGAACATTTTCTTTGGTTGTCATCAATCTATCTATCTATCTATCTATCTATCTATCTATCTATCTATCTATC
>NW_027186304.1:15143757-15192096 GCF_028583685.1 Petaurus breviceps papuanus
ATCTATCTATCTATCTATCTATCTATCTATCTATCTATCTATCTATCTATCTATCTATCTATCTATCCGTCTGTCTGTCTATTTTGTTTTCTTCTGAGAAATCACAGGGGAAATAATATGTGTGAGGCAAGCAAGTAACTTAATTTGTACATAGAAACCCTATTGACATAGAAAAATATATGAAATATGCATCTGCTATTACAAGAATACCATGTTTTTAGAATAGAGGGAGGAACACTGTTTTGTACTTTCCTAGTTATAGTGCTGGAATCCTCCCTTACCTAAGGGGAAATCAACAGGTCATATACAGCATGTGTCCTGTCATTTCATCTATTCCATCTTAATTCATCTTTATTTGCCCAGGCTCTTGATAAGTATATCTCCTTTCAACTAAATGCAGTTGAATTGTGTCAGTAGCCACATAATTTAGATTGCTACTTGTCTCATCATACCACATAAAACACTAATAAGAAACTTAACCATGATAACCAAAGTATCGTGGATGTAAGCTTGCTGTGTGGCTAGGATGTCAATGGTGAGGTCATCAACCACTCTTTAGCATGTGTTTTCCTCAGAAGTTGTGAGAAATGTCGCTGAAGTCGCTGAGACCTGGTCTAGAGTTGAGAGAGACTAGAATCAGGGAAAGTATTTAGAATGCTCATAATAGCAGCTGACATTTTTATAGTATTTTAATGTTTACAAAGAACTTTAGGATATGTCATTGGTTTATGGTCCTTTTCATGTATATATTTTACAGCTTGATTCCTATACTTATATTTATTGTAGATTTTCTTTCTCCTTACACAATAATTTTTAAAGTTGTGACTATTTGTTTAAGACAAAAGAATTTACTACAATTACCAGGCAGGTGTTCGATTTGGCAATTTTATTTCTCCATGCACAAATGTGGCAGATTCTATTGTCTTTGCATTGTGTGAGTTAATATCAGCAAGTTAGCATTCTCTGTAGAACTTTGGAATATAGTTATTAATTTGCTCTCCTGTCTTGAACTGAATTCTCCAGACTAATCTTTCCCCATAAATTTTATTTTCTGTCTCTTTTTTCATTTGTATTGCTCCTTTCTGAATCCTTTCCAATTTCTCCAGAGACTTTTTAAAATATGAAGAATAAAACAGGACACCACAATTTATTAGTGTCTGATCAGTGCTGACTATAGTAGAAGTATGATTTCACATAATCTTTGAGGTTGAAATCCAATCCAGATCAGAAAAAGAATCCTGTCTGCAAGATATAGAAGTGCACATGCAGTTTTTGCTCAAAGATCTCTATGGAAGGACAACACATTACCTTGAAAAGCAGTGAATACTCTTTGGTACAAATATAGTTTAATTGTTACCAAGTTGCTTTCAGACCGAACTAAAATGTAGCTCCCTGAAATGTTCACCCATTGCTCCATATTATAATCTTTGGTGCCATGTAGACAAAGAATTTTGAAATAACAGCCTTGCAAATACTTGAAAATGGCCTATCTTCTGCAGAAACATGTCCAGTTCCTTAAACAGGCTGTCAGTTGGCAATTTTTCCAAGCCCCTCATCTTCTCAGTTGTCCTCCTCTGGACACTTTCCAGTTTGTATGGGTGCACGTGCTCACATCCAATAGAATATAAGCTGTACAACAACAGGGACTGTTTTGATGTTCATTCTTTTCATCTCCATCCACTATCTCACTACATGACACTCTAGATACATACTATTTATTAAATTGACTATCAACATTCTTCTTTAAATGTGGCTCAATAATTCAACTTAAAAAAAGTTAAATGTTTACTATATATATGATATTGAGCTTAGTGCTGTGGGATACAAAGACAGAAATGATACTTTCCCTCACCTCAAGGACATTAGATTCTAAAACAGTATGAATGAAGTCTGATTAGAACAAAGTATTACTTAATTTTTTTCAGAATATTATGACTCTCTGTGCTTCTGTTGTCTGTCCTTCATTCTCTAAAAGTACTATGATATTAGTGAGGTGATAACATGACTTGCAATCTAATTAGATTTGAGTGAGGGAGGGTTAGTGCAAAGCCACTAGATTCACTTTCTCTTCCAGAGTCATTTAGGTCCAGTGGCCAGATATGAGTCAGGGTGACTGAAGGTGACTCAGGATGCACTGGGAGACATCAATATTTTTAAAATAAGGCCTTTTCAAGTTCTCCCTTTGAGTGAGGCAATAGCCATTCAGTGAATAGACCACTTTAAGAAGTGAGTCAAAGATAGGGTGTCTAGGAGGCACAGTGAATAGAGTACTGACCCTGGAGTTGGGAGGACCTGAGTTCAAATCCTTCCTCAGACACTTAACACTTACTAGCCATGTAAACTTGGGCTTATCCCAATTGCCCTACCTTGCTCCCTCCAAAAAGAAAAAAAAGATGAGTCAAGGGATGACCCCTTAATAACAATAATAATAATGATAAATAATAAAATTAAACTGGGAGAAGAAGACCCTCAAAATGACTGACCAAAAGACAAACAGTATGACTCTCTGAGGATACTCTGTATAAATGATTTTGGGGGGGTGGGGTGGGAAAGATGTGACATGTTATACCCATGACTCATATTGGTTCTTTAATTCCACTAAAATCCATAGACTCTTAAATATTTGTTGTCTCTCCATAATTCTGTCATCCTTTACTTTTATAATTGATTTTTAAATCATAGAAACCATTTACTTTTATTTATGCCTAAAATGTATAACTTTAGAAGATGGTGGCCTAGAAGCAGGAAAACTCCCTGCACTCCCCCCATAGCTACCTCAAATACTTATAAAAATGACTCTAAACAAATTTTAGGGCTACAGAACCCACAAAGTGACAGAGAGAAACAAACCTCCCGCTGAAAGCAGCCTTCCAGGCCAGCAGGAAGGGTCCATCACAGCACTCTGGGAGCAGAGCCCAGTCTTGCCTGAGCCCATGGTTTTAGCTTCAGGGTGGCCCCACAAGCCATGGCTAGAGGGATTTTGGGAGAGTAGATCACCAGAAGCTGTGGCAGTTTCCAGAATTATCAAGCCATAAATGCCAAAGACTAAGTGATAGGTCCTTGTAGATTTGGGGAACAGGGAGTCTAAGAGTGTGGTCCAGGCTTTTCCCTCAGAGGGAGAAGTAGTAAAGGCTCAGCTGCTGCTGCTTTGTGGCAGTTTAGGAGCTCCTGCCCTGCAGATTGTAGGGGGACCAAGCAATCATTCTGAGGAGTAATTGCTCTTGCTTTAACCTGCTTGGATCTGGACTGCTATATAGGGTGGAGGTCCTGGGGTGTGTGACCAGGGTGCCAGAGTGTGAAGAGGCTTCAGAGAGGGCAACCAACTAATAGCTCTAGCAACTGAGAAAACCCCAGCAATTTGTGACAAAGCTCTCCTGTCTGGAATCAGAGTTCTACTGTGGCAAAAAGCTCAAAAGTCAAATAACTGAGTGGCAACATAAGCAAGCAAAGCAAGCACAGTAATCCAACTTTAGATTCCTATTTTGGGGGCAAAAAGTATCAAAGCATAGAAGAGGAGGAAGACAGTGAAGTCAGAACTCCTACACCAAATGCTTCCAAAAAAATACCAGCTGGTTACAGGCCATAAAGGAGCTTAAGAAGGAGTTTGAAAACCAAATAACAGAGTTGGAGAAAATATTAGGAAGAGAAATGAGAATGATGCAGTAAAATCATGAAAAGAGTATCAATAACCTGACTGAAGAAAATAAAACCTTAAAAAACAGACTAACTCAAATGGCAAAAGAGGCTCAAAAAGGCGATGAGGAGAAGAATGACTTAAAATCCCAAATTTGCCTGTATGGAAAAAGAATCTCAAAAGCTCACTGAAGTGAATCATTCTTTCAGAATTAGATTGGAGCAGATGGAAGCTAGTGACTTTATGAGAAATCAAGATAATATTAAATACATCCAAACAAATGAAAAAATAGAAGACAATGTAAAATATCTCATTGGCAAAATCACTGACCTGGAAAATAGATCCAGGAGATATAATGTAAAAAAATTATTGGACTACCTGAAAGCCATGATAAAAAAAAAGAACCTAGAAATCATCCTTCAAGAAATTCTCAAGGGAAATTGCCCAGATATTTTAGAACCAGAAGGCAAAATAGAGGTTTAACAAATCCACTTATCACCTCCTGAAAAAGATCCCCAAAAGAAAACTCCTAGGAATATTATGGCCAGGTTCCAGAAGTCCCAGATCAAGAAGAAAATATTATAAGCAGCCAAGAAGAAACAATTTGAATATTGTGGAAACACAATCAGGATAACACAGGATCTGGCAGCTTCTACAATGAGGAATCAAAGGGCTTGGAATATGATATTCTGGAGGTCAAAGAATCTGGGGTTAAAACCAAGAATCACCTACCCAGCAAAACTGAGTATCATGTTTCAGGGGGAAAATATGGTTATTCAATGAAATAGAAGACTTTCAAGCATTCTTGATTAAAAAATACCAGAGTTGAATAAATAATTTTACATTCAGACATAAGAAGAAGAGAAGCATGAGAAGGTAAAGAGGGAAAAGAAATCATAAGGAACTTATCAAAGTTGAACTATTAACATTGCTACATGGAAAAATGATTATTGTAACTTATAAAACTTTTCTCAATAGGAGAACAGTTGAAGGGAATATAAATGTGTATATATTTATGTATATATGTATGTATGTATTTGTATAGTATACATACATATATGTCTATATAATAGGGTATATATGCATATGAATACATATGTGAGTGTATATATATGTGTGTACAGGTATGCATAGACAGAGGGCACAGGAACAGTTGAATAGGAAGGAATGATTCTTAAAATGTGAAATTGAGAGGTGAGAGAGGAACATAATGAGAGGAGATGGGGAGAGACAGAATGGCATAAATTATCTCATATAGAAGATGCAGTGGTAAACTGTTACAATGGAGGGGGAGAACAGGAAGTCAAAAGGGAATGTGTCAACCTTACTCTCATTGAATTTCACTTAGGGAGGGAAGGACATACACACTATAAATGGTATCTTGCCCTACAGGATAGTAGGGGAAAAGGGAATGAAAGAAGGGGATGAAGTTTGGGGGGGGAGGGAAGTTAGAAGCACACACTTCTGAAAAGGGACAGCATCAAAGTAGAGAACAGAAAAAGCAGGGTGATAGGTTGGAGGTAAATATAGTCAGTCTTTCACAATATATCCACTATGGAAATGTTTTGCATAGGTACACATGTACAACCTATATTGAATTGCCTATCCTCACAGTAAGGGTGGGTGAAAAGGCAGGAAGGGAAAGAATATGGATTTTATGGTTTAAAATAAAATGTTTAATATATATACATATATGTATATATATATATATATATTTTTACATGCAACTAAGTAATAAGATACACAAACACTGGAGTATAGAGATCCATTTTGCCCTACTGGAAAGTCAGTGGATGCATGGGGGAGAATATACGAGAGAGCAGATCGGAGGAGGCAGTATTCAGTAGGAACACTTTTTCAAGGTGGTGGGTAGGGAAAAGATGGGGAGAAAATTGATAACTCAAAATCTTGTGGAAATGAATGAGGTAAACTAAAAATAAACAAAAAAATTTAAAAAAATATATAACTTTATTAGACGTGAACCATCATTATAGCCTGCCAAGATCTCTTTGTAATGTTTGTCTAGTTAACACTATCAAGTAGCATATGAGCCATTTTATTACATTGACTAAATCATTATCAAGTGAAAAAGAAATATAAAATTTGACATTTTCTATATCTGATTTATTTGACCTATGATGACTGAAAATTTCAAAGTTAAGCTTATCATATTAATCTCATTAAACACCTCAAACAACCTAAATGAATAAACATGCTAAATCAACCATTCACATTTATTTTGTGGATTACAATGTTTAATTTTTCAGCAGCACTTGTACTTAATGAGTTATTTTCAGTTTTTTATATGCTTTCTTTAGTTTTTCTACTGTAGGTTATTATTTACTATTACCCTTCTTTTTAAATTTTGTAATAGAAATATTAGCTGTAGTAAGGTATTAGATCAAGCAAAGAAGATACTAAGCTATCCCTCTTTGCAGAAGATGTGATGATATACTTAGAAGATCCTAGAGAACCAAGAAAAAAAATTACTTTAGATAATAAATAAATTTACCAAAGTTGTAGGATATAAAATAAACCCACATAAATCCTTGGCATTCTCATATATTTCTAATGACGTTCAACAACAAGTAATAGAAACAGAAATTCCATTTATTGCTACTGTAGAAATTATAAAATATTTGGGAATCTACCTGACAAAAACAAACCCAGGAACTATATAAACACAATTACAAAAACACTTTTCACACAAATAATGTCAGTTCTAAATAATTGGGAAAAAAACAACATCAGTTTCTTGTGGCTTGGTCAAGCTAATAAAATAAAAAAGATAATTTCAAATAAATTAATTTAACCATTTACTTCCATACCAAACAATTTACAAAAAAAATATTTTATGAAGCTAGAAAAAACAGTAACAGAATTCATCTGTAAGAACAAAGGTCCTGAAGATCAAGGGAATTAATGAAAAAAAAATGCTAGGGAAGGTGGCCTAACCATACCAGATTTTAAGCTGTATTATAAAGCAGTGGTCATCAAAACTACTTGGTAGTGGCTGAGGAAAAGAGTGGTGGATCAGTGGGATAAATTAGATACTGAAACACTGCAGGCAATGACTATAGTAATCTACTGTTTGATAAACCCAAAGACTCCAACTTCTAGGATAAGAATGCACTATTTGACAAAAACTTGGGAAAACTGGAAAATACTATGGGAGAAACTGGGTATAGACCAATATCTTACACCATGTACCAAAATAAAGTCTAAATGCAAGCACAATCTAGATATAAAGGCTGATACTGTAAGCAATCTGGGAGAGCAAGAAATACTTTACCTCTCAGATTTATGGAGAAGGGAATTTTTTATGTTCAAAGAAGAGACTGAGAGCATTATGAAATGCAGAATGGATAACTTTTATTACATTAAACTGAAAAGGTTTTGTTCAAATAAATCCAATGTAAAAATTTTAAAAATTTATTTAGTTGGAGTGGCCAGGTAGCACAGCAAGTAAGAGCACTGGCTCCAGTGTCGGGATGACCTGGGGATGGAATCCTATGCTCAGACACTTAGCACCCACTCAGAAACACCTGGCCATGTAACCTTGAGCAAATTACTTAACCCCGATTGCTAAATATATAATTTTATTTTCCTCAGTTTTATGTAAAAACAATTTTAATATTAATTTTTTAAACTTTGAGTTATAAATTCTCTCTTCCTTCCTCCCTACCTCTCTTCATTGAGAAGAAAAGCAAATTTATATAGGTTATATATGTGTAATCATGAATGCATTTTGATATTATTCATGTTGCAAAAGAAAACATACAGAAAAACTCAAGAAAAAAGAAAGTAAAAAAAAAACAGAGTGCTTCAATCAGACAGTACCAGTTCTTTCTCTGGGGATGGATAACATTTTTCAGCATGAGTGCTTAAGAATTGTACAGGATCATGATATTGCTAGGATAGGTAAGTTATTCACTGTCAATCATCTTACAATATTATTGTTTCTATGTATATATATGTATTTACATATATGTATGTATGTATGTATATATGTACATTTCACTTTACATCAGGTCATTTAAGTCTTTCCAGGTTTTTCTGAGAACATCGTCCTTATCATTTCTCACAGCACAATAGTATTCCATCACAATCACATATCACAATTTATTCAGTCACTCCCTAATTGATTGGCATCCCCTTAATTTCTAATTATTTTCCACCAGAAAAGAGGTGCAACAAATATTTTTGTGCATATATGTACTTTTCCTTTTTTTTTAAAGCTCTTTTGGGATACAGACCTACTAGTAGTAATTCTAGGTCAAAGAATACACATGGTTTTATAGTCCTTTGGGCATAGTTACAAATTGCTCTACAAAATTGCTGAATTACTCCATAACTCCATCAACAGTGCATTAATGTCTCATTTTCCTCACATATGCTCCAACATTTGTCATTTACCTTTTATGTCCTACTAGCTAATCTAATAGGTATGAGGTAGTACCTCAGAATTATTTTGATTTGCATTTCCCTAATCAATAATGGTTTAGACTATTTTTACATAGGATTGTAGATAACTTTGATTACATAATCTAAAAAACTATTCACATATTTGATAATTTATCAATTGGGCAATGGTTCTTAGTTTCATAAATTTGACTCAGTTCTCTATAAGCTTGAGAAATGAGACCTTTATCAGAGAAACTCGCTTCAATTGTTTTCAAAGTTACTATTGTTAACTGTATTTCTTTCCATCCTATTCCCCACTATTTATTCTATTCTTTCTCTCCTTTCACCTGATCCATCCTCAAAAGTGTTTTGTTTCTGACTATCCTCTCCCCTAATCTGACCTCCTTTCTATCACCTCCCTCTTTTCCCCTTCCTCTCCTACTTTCCTGTAGGGTAAGATAGATTTCTATACTCAATTGAATGTGTATGCTATTCCTTCTTTGATTCAATCCTGATGAGAGTAAGGTTCAATCACTCCTGTTCTCCTCACACTTCTTTCCCTCCTCTACAAAAGCTTTAACTTGCCTCTTTTATGTGATAGAATTTACTCTATTCTACTTCTCCTTTTTCATGTCTTTCACTACATTTCCATTAATTTTATTTTTTAGATACCCTCCCTTCATATTCACCTCACATATGTACCCTCTGTCCATATATACTCCTATCTTAATAATGTTCTTATTAATTTAAAATATCTTTCCATGTAGGAATGAAAAGATTTTAACCTTTTCTAAGTGCCTTATTATTTCCCTTTCCTGATTCTCTTTTTATGCTTCAAGTAAAATTTCTTGATCAACTCTGTTGTTTGCATCAAGAATGCTTGAATATCCTTAATCTCATTGAATTTCCATTTCCCCTACACCCACCACCAAAGGATTATACTAAGTTTTGCTGGGATAGTGATTCTTGGTTATAATTCTTATTCCTTTACCCTCCAGAATAGCATATTCCAAGCTCTCCAATCCTTTAATGTAAAAGCTGTTAAATTTTGTGCTACCCTGACTGTGGCTCCAAAATATTTGAATCATTTCTTTTTGACTCCTTGCAGTGTTTTCTCCTTGATCTGCAAGTTCTGGTATTTGGCTATAACATTGTTGGTGGTTTTAATTATGGTATCTCTTTTAGGAGGTGATAAATTAATTATTTTAATTTCTATTTTACCCTCTTGTTCTAGAATATCAGGGAAGTTTTCCATGATTATGTCTTGAAAGATTATGTCTTTGCTTTTCTTTTTTATCATGGCCTTCAGATAGTCCAATAATTTTTAAATTATCTCTTCTGGATCTATTTTCCAAGTCAGTTGTCCCATTGAGATATTTCACATTATCTTTTATTTTTTATTCTTTTGATTTGGTTTTATTGTTTCTTGATTTCTCATAAAGTCATTAGCTTCCTTTTGTTCCATTCTAATTTGGAAAGAATAATTTTCTTTACTGAGCTTTTGTACCACCTTTTCCATTTGTTAGTTCTAGTTTCTAGGGAGCGATTGTTTCCTTCTATGAATTTTTGTGTCTCTCACCATTTAGCCAATTCTACTTTTCAAGGCATTTTTTGTATCTTTGTATCTAGGCTTTTTGTATATTTTACCATTTAGCCTAGTCTGTATTTCAGATGTTATTTTCTTCAGTAGTTTTTGTGCCTCCTTTCCTAAGTCATTGACTCTTTTTTCATAATTTTCTTGCATCACTTTCATTTCTCTTGCCAATTATTTCTTCTACCTCTCTTACTCAATTTTCAAAATCCTTTTTGAGTTTTTACCTTGACTGGGACCCTCTAATATTTTTCTTGGAGGCTTTAGATGTAAGAATTTAGACTTTGTTATCTTCCTGTGAATGTATATTTTAATCGTCATTGTCACCATAGGAACCTTCTATGGTAAGAATTATTTTTCTGTTGTTTGTTTGTTTTCCCAGACCATTACTTGATTTTTACTGTTTATCAACTTAGGGCTCTGCTTCCCAGATGGAAGGTGAACTGTCCCAAGCTTCAGGTGCTCTGTGTAGCTGTTTTCAGAAATATTTCTGGGGACCCTTAAGTTTTTAGTTCTTGCACTGGAACCATGATCAGGGTGCCTGCTGCACTGGCACCATAAACTCTGGTGTGCTAATGCTGCTTCTCAATCTGGGACTTCCATCCAGAACTGCCACCCATATCCAATATGGGTAAACAAAGAGTCTTGTCTTAGTGCTAGCAAAGAGACCCTGCAATCTCCTTCTGACCAGTTGTTCAATTCCCTTACTGTCTGTGGGCTCAGAGCTCTGGAAGCACCTACTGCTACAGATGATTTAATGACTCCTAAGGCCTCATACTTATTTGCTGGGATTGGGACTAGGCTGGTGTGACCTGCATTAAATTGTGCTCCATTCTCACCCAGACATGATGGACATTTCTTGTTGTCCTTCTAAGTTGTCTTTGACTTGTAAATTATTTCACTCTATTCTTTTGTGTGTTCTGTTGTTCCAGGAATTGTTTTATGGCATTACTTAAAGATGTTTGGGAGAGAGTTCAGGTGAATTGTTGCCTTTTCTCCACCATATTGTTTCTGCTCCTCCTTTCTCCCCCACCCCCACCCAAGCCCATGAATTGTTTTAGTTAATATTATTTGAAATGTTTTGAGGTACTTAATTCTTTCCAACTTCCTGTTTCATACTCTGATTAGCAAATAAATGCTATCAAGCATTTAGCTGTTAGATATATGCAAAAAGAAACACAGAGAAAGGAAACTAACAGAATAGGGACTTTCCACTTAATTAATCTGCATCTTATAATATTACTTATCCATACTGATGACCTCAGTACTTGTTTCTAATTAGTATCCTCCAAATTAATTTTTTAAAATATTTTCTTTTCAGTTGTGGATGTCATTTCTCATTTGATCTTCTATAAAAGATTTACACACTCTTAAACATATAAAACTAGGTGGCACCCTAGATTTGCCATCAAGAAGACCTGAGTTCAATCTACCCACTGCCAATTAGTAGCTATGTGACCCTAGGCAAGCCACTTGACCTTTCTCAGCATTAGTTTCCTCATCTGTAAAAAGGACATAATAATTTTATTTACTTCCAGGGTGGTTGTGAGGATCAAGTGAGACAATATTTATAAAGTGCTTTGCAAAATTTAAGCTGCTATATTACTGCTAGCTATTATTATTCTGGTGAATCATAGTTTTCAAAAAGCAGGACTTGCCTTTGAGAAAGGAAAATGTTTCAGATACTGGTTTTTCCATCATTGTTTTGGTGCCATTTTTCTGAAAGATTAGAGCTATTTGACTATGCCTTTAAACCCACATCACTCCAAGTTCCATTGAATGCCCAATTGTAGAACCCCATCTAAGACTCTGTTGCTCATTATTTAGGTTTTGATGTCTTCAAGTGAGTGCAAATAGCAAGTTTTTTTTCAGTTCTGACCAGAATTTCTAAGAATCTTTCCCTCCCAGATCAAAACTTTCATGGTAGTAACATAAGTCATCTTTTGTTTCAATTCTTCAATAGCCCTTAGTCATTGAATGGGCATTGAACCAGCAAAACCAAGATCTGGAAAAGACCTTAATTTTAAAAAGTACAAAGTAATTTACTGCATACTCAGTCATCTTGAATCATCCTGACTCTTGTCTTGCCACTGGACAAAGTGAGACTGCTAATTGTGCTGTTCTTACTTACTTATATCCAATTCTTGTATAAGACATCAACTTCATGGTACCATTGGTCTTCTTTGAGAACAAAGGATGAACAGTAACAACAACAAATATTTTTTTCAATAACCTTTTTTCTATCCTTTGCTCCTTTCAGTAGCTACCCCCAGCATCTTTTGCTTATGCAGGTCCATTTTTTTTCCTATTGAACTATGTATAAGATTTGTTTCACCCGTAAATTACATGCAATACACATTTTATGAAATTGATAACAGTCTCTTGCTCACAAATCCTACTCCAATATCCCCTTGTAGGCATAATTGTTATCTTGGCTTCTCCAAGTCTCTATCAACATAGGGTCAACTCTATTAGATTATATTCTGATGGAATGTCCTCGAGTAGATTTAAGATCACATAATCTGTCCATCATTACTGAAGACCAGACTAATTAAGCTTTGAGAGGCTTATCTTCTAAGGATTATGTCTCAATGTGAATTATTTGTCTATTAAAGCTTAAGAAGCAAACCAAAAACAAAATTGTCCTTAGTTTTGAGCATTATTTATCAGTTTTGAGATTATCTATAAATATTTATTTCACTGTGAGTACTCCATATAACCCCACTTCTACTCAGATGAGGAGTTCCATTTTCTCTACATGCAGCCCTAATCATCATAGGGCTAGCATTTGGGGAATTGTCTTAGCTTTGTCAAGGAATGGGGTTACATCAAAACATTGGATCCTTTGCTAGTAGCAAAAGAATAAAAATATACCAGAGCACCTGAAGTACCAATCTTTATACTCTCACTTTAAATTAATCCAAGTGATGAACAAAAGTTTTGACTAAATGCAAATATGGCTCTTGATTTCTAGGTGGAGAGCCAATATATCATTTTGTGGCATATGCAACATATTTTTTCTTGCAAGGCTCCTGTTAAAAATTGGCAAAAAGACAACCATGAAAATAATTGCAGTTTATGTACCAACTTCTCTCATAGAGGATAAGGTAGAAAAATTACATGAAAAATATGACATGACACTTCAAAATAAAGAAACATTGTAATACTTGAAGTCTTCAATGCAAAGGTAGAAATACAAAAACAAATGTGGAAAAACATGTTGGAAAATATTGGTTAATAGTAAGAAACAGGAGGGGCCAAAGAGTTGTAGACTATACAAAGTCCTTATGTTTATGTATTATGAATACTTTCCTCAAAAATTGTTCTGAGGGATACTACATATGTTGAGGATTGAATACTCTTACAAAAATGAAACCAAGATTATTTTGAAAGGAACAACCTTGTCTTTTCCTATAGAATTTTTTCTGCTTGATTTTCTTCCAAACATAATATGTTCTATCCATATTACTGCTACTTGCTTTTTCATACATGACACTCTCTGGGCCTTTGTACTGGATTTGCTACATTTTTGGAATGGTTTTCCTCTACAATCAGAATCCCTGGCTCTAATCTCTGGCTTCCTTTAACATTCAGCTAAAGCAATCACTTCCCCAGAGGTTTTTCCTTCCCTGCCAGCTGTTATCTGTAACATCTTTTAATGTTATCTTCTATCTCTTCTGTATTTATCTTGCATATATTGATTTACTTATGTGTCTCTGCCATTAGAATGTCAGTCTCTTGATAAGAAGAACTATTTTTTTGGCTTTTTCTTTGTATCCCCAGTGGTTATTAAAGCACTTGACATGTATGAAGTATTTAATACATATTTTGCATTAATTCACCTTTTTGAGAATCATTTCCAATTCAGTTGTTCATGTATAGTCATGCTGTTCACTTGCCAGGATAAAGATAAGAATCAATAACAGATTACAATAAGGAATAAAAATAAAGAGATGATGCCATGCAATTGAGGAAACACCAAATAATCCTAAATAAACAGCTGCTAGTGCTTAAACCATGTAATGCTTAGGACATATTATCACAATTTTATAAGAAAGTTTAAAAAAACAATGTCAATCAATTGACAAGGTGTAGAATAAAACATACTAAATACTCTCTGTCAGCAAACATGACACTTTTTGCAAAAAGGAAACTGGCAAATAAAGGCAATACCAGATTATATGTCAATTATATGTCAATCTCTTTTTTCCCCTCACTCATTTCTGACTCTTTGTGACTCCATTTCAACTTTCTTAGCAAATTTACTAGAGTGGTTTGGTACTTTTCTCCAACTCATTTTATAAGTGAGGAACTGAGGCAAACAGGGTGAAGTGACTTGCCCAAGGTCATACAGCTAGTAAGTATACAATGCAGGATTTAAAATCAGGAAGATGAGTCTTCCTGACTTCAGGCTCAGCACTGTGTCACCTAGCTGCTGAAAGAGGAGTTTCAGGTTTCCTATATGAATGTTATTCATTTGTCATTTCCAACACTTCATGACCCCATTCAGGATTTTATTTGCAAAAATAATGGATTATTTTGCAATTTCCTTCTTCAGGTAATTTTTCAGATGAGGAGCTGAGGCAAACAAGGTTAAGTGAATTCCCCAGCATTACACAGTTAGTAAGTGTCTGAGGCCAAATTTAAACTCATTAAGATAAGTTTTCCTGATTCCAAGTTCAATGATCTATCCAGTGAACTACCTGACTAATTTGTACAGTGTTATAAAAGACAATGGTGGAAGATAAGAATAACAAGCCTGGTTATATTGAAGGCATTCTTGATCATGGTAAGAGAAGCAAGGTGCCAGGCTTTTGAAGATAGAAGTCTATCATGGATTATACAAGGAATAAACATGGTATGGCAGAATAAACATTTGCTTTGGTATAAGGGGACTTGAGTTAGTTTCTGGATATATACCTTAATACTTTTCCAACCTTGGGCAAATCCATTAATTCCTCTGGGCTTCAGTATCTTCAAATATAAAATGAAAGTTTAGGGTTAGATGGAATCTAAGTTCCCTTCCAGCTCTGAATCAAGCATACAAATTTTATTCAATATGATGAAATGCTACCTTAATTATCTGTCTGCATCAATAAGTCTTTGATGTGTTAAGTAAAATTATATATGCTTCCTTGATGAATGAAATCATAGCAATAACACTCAATAGTATTCTGATCAGTAATATCAATTGAGATGTTCAACATGGAGTTTTGTGTTCAATAAAGATGTCTGCATTGCTGCAGAGGGAAATAAAACCAGTATCCAAAATTAAGAGGAATTTCCCTTAGATGGAGAAGTCCTCCAGATTATATTGTCTGAGGATGACATTGTGATGATTTTTCTTTAATTTTAACACACTACAGAGCTTTCTAAATGAAAACTATCATTCAAATGTTTTTGACTGGTCTACATAAGAAAATCCAGATGAATAAAGAATGTGATATTAGAAGGAAAATATATGGAATTCACCCACCAATACCCATGAATGGGGAGTATTCTGAAGATGCAAAATTACATGGTTCAAAATTAAATAGGAAGAAAAAAGTAGAATAGACTCCAGGTAAGAAATTATCATCTTTTGCAGGATTTCAATCTTCTCTCTGAAAGAATAATTCATCATTTCAACATCATTCAGTTGAAGAATGAAACTATTAGAAATAAGAATGGTGTATTAATGGAATGGCCTAGGTACATAAGACACATTAGAAAATCACTATGGTAATCTACTGCTTCATGAACCCCCAATGGGAAAATAGTGTATGAGAATCTAGACATAGACCAACATCTCAGACTCTGTATCAAGATAAGGTCAAAATGGGTACATGATTTAGACATAAAAACTGGTACCATAAGCAAATCAGTAGAGCAAGGAATAGTTTACTGTCAGATCTATGGTGAATGGAAGAAGTTATCACCTAACAAGAGATAGGGAACAATATGAAATGCAAAATTCATAATTCTGCTGACATTAAATTGAAAAGTTTTCTATGAGCAAAGTCAATACAATCAAGAGTAGAAGAAAAGTGGACAGCCAGGGGACATTTTTTATAGCCAGTTTCCCTGATAAAGGCCTCATTTCTCAAATATGAAAGGTACTGGGTCAAACTGATAAGAAAACAAGCCATTCCCCAATTGATAAATAGTAAAATAATATGAACAGGCAGTTTTAAGATGAAACAATTAAAGCTATGTATGGTCATATGAAAAAGTGCTCTAAATCACTATCGTTTAGAGAAAAGCAAATTAAAACAACTCTGAGGCATCACTTCACATCTATGAGATTGGCTCATGTAACAGAAAAGAAAAATATTAAATGTTGGAGAAAATGTAGGAAAATTGGAACACTAATGCATTGTTGGAGGAGTTGTGAACTGATCATACAATACTGGAGAGAAATTTGGTACTATGGCCAAAGGAAAATTGTCCATATCCATTGACCCAGCAACACAACTACAAAGTCTGTTTCCCAAAGATATCATGAAAAAGGGGAAAAGAACTCATATATAAAAAAAAAATTATAGCAGCTCTTTTGTGGAGGGAAACTTTTGGAGTGTGATAGCTATGGAAGCATACCATTTTCACATTTTTGTTCGTTTTTCTTTCTTTCTCATGATTTTGGCTCTTTGCATTCTGATTCTCCTTGAACAATACAACTGAGGTGGAAATATGTTCAACATGATTACATATGTATAATCTATAGCAAAATTTTTGCTGTCTTGAGAAGGAGGAGGAGAGAGAGGGAGGGAGAAAAATTTGGAACTCTTTATGTTACAAAAATGAATTTTGAAAACTACTTTTACATGTAATTGAAAAAATAAAACTCTATTAAGTGCAAAAAAAAAATAAAGAGAAGAATGCCATTAAAAAGTGTGATACGATTTAATTTTGACTTAGGGAATACTACACTTTCTGAACAATCAGAATTATCATGCAAAGGGCAATGTGGAAGAACACTGCAGTATCAGTCATACTACATCATAATGACAACAAAGGATTATTCAGAAGAAACAAAGGGATATTATCAGGGAATATATGATAAGAACAAGAAGTGGGCTGCTCATATAGTGTGCTCAAGGACTATCTGATAGACAGCTCATCTACTTCTTGAACTGTGGAAAGGCATAGAGAAGAACTATGTGACTAAAAAAGATAGAGGACTAGATATTTTCCCTGATCTTCACAACCTCTCAAACTTTTCCAAGATAGTAATTATGCGCTAGCCAAATACTTTTTAACTTAAAATGAGTTCAGCTATTTAGAACACCACAGTCTAGGACTAAAAAAACACACTAAAAACACAAACAAGTTAAAATTTAATGAAGCAAAAGAAAAGAAAGTTTATTTTTAACCCTCAAAATTCTAAGTAATCAGTAATATACTGATTAAGACAATTTGTAACTTCAGCAAAGTTGTAGGCTACAGCATCAATTTCCTCAAAAAAAGCCTCAGAAATCAATAGCATTCCTATATAATAACAGTATCTAAGAAACAATAACAGAAAGTGAAATCCTATTTCAGTCTTCTCTAAAATATAAAACATATCTGGGGATCACTCTACTGAAATGTACCAAAGACCTGTAGAGATTCAAAAGCAAAGCATTTCTCGAAGAAATAAAGAGCAACTTATATAGTTGGAGAAATATTTGGTGATTATGCTTAAGTTGTCTCAATATAATAAAAATGACAACAGTATCAATGCTAACTTGTGCTTTTAATGTTATACCAACGAAATTATCAAAGGGACACTTTTTTGAACTTTATTAAAATATAATTCCTTTAGAAAAAACAAAAGATCAAGAATAGCAAATGAAAAGGTAAAAATGGTAGGGACAAAGGGAGAATAGCATTTCTAGATCTCAAACTACATTACAAAGTAGTAGTCATCAAAATCATCTGGTATTGATTTAAAACATGGAGAGGTATGAAACAGGGAAAGAATGGAACTCACTTAATTTGTGTTCAAATAATTAGAAAATATAAATTATTTATGAAAGAACATAAAAAAAACTACTCCATAATATAAGTGTAAGTTATAAGATAACATGTGGTATGCTGGCATAAATTGGGTAAAGATCAGTACCTTACACCATATTTCTTGATACATTCTAAATAGACAGCTGACCTTAATATAAAATATCATAGTAGGAAAAGAAAACTAGAAAAAAATAGATTATACACTTCTCATAGCTATGGTTAGAAGATGTACTCCTAACCAAAGGATAAAGGTAGTTCTAAAAGACTCAATATATAACTGATTACATGTAACTGAAAAGCTTTTATGTACGTAAATTCAATTCACATTTCACATAGGATAAGAAAGAATATGACTAAATGGGGGAAAAGCTTTGTATCTAATATTGGTATTCAAGAATGCGTATGTAAGTATAGACATATACATATATACATATATTTGCACATGCACATATATACATATACATATATGTGTAAACATGCACACACACATATAATCTTGGGAAAAAATTGGAAGACTATTTCATTTTTGGTGGAGTTGTGAACTGATCCAACCATTCTTTAGAGCAATTTGGGCTCTATGCCTGAAGGGCTATAAGACTGTGCATAGCCTTTGATCCAGCAATACCAGTAGTAGGTTTATATCCAAAAGTGATCACAAAAAAGGGAAAAAGTACTGACATGTAGAAATACACACACATCCATCCATATATACACATACATGCATACATACATGTAGGTGTGTTATGTGTATACATGAAAATACACATAATGCATGCGTATATGTATAGATCCATACATATACATATACTCACTTGCATATATACAATATACATGTAGCTATATTTAAGACCAGATTTCATTTCCCAATATATAAGTGGTCAAAGCATGTGAACAAACTGCTCCCAAAAGAAGAAATATAATCTCTTAGCAACTATATGAAAAAAATGCTCTGAATAACTAGTAATAAGGGAATTATAAAACAAAACAGCCTTTATGTTTCATTGTACTCACTGAAAACTGATACAGTTTCTAAAAAAAGGCATTATCAATTTTGGAGATGGTGGGACAATACAGGCACACTGGTATCTCACAGTATCCGTACAAGTGTTTTGGAAAGCACTTTAGAATTATGAAATAAATTGACTAAAATATTAATTCATTTTGACCCACAGAATTATTGTTAAGCTCATATATTAAACATGCCACTGATAAAATAAAAAAGTTCCCATATACACCAAAATATTTATAACACCTCTTATAAGACAGTAAACCATTGGAAGCAAAGTAGATAACCATCAGCTGGGAAATCACTGTTATGGTTCATGAATATAATGAAATATTACCGTGCTAGAAAAAAATTATGAATGGATGAATACAGAGTACTGTAAAATCTACATGAATTGATGGAGAATGAAGAAATCAGTTCCAAGAAAAATAAATATATGCAAAGACTATAATGTTGTAAACAGAAAGAAAAAGCACACAGTAAATATTGCAACATTAAAAAGACCACATTCTTAACCCATCCCTTTGCAAAGGTGGGAGTTTTATAAATATAACTCAGTGATGTACTTTCAGGATTTAGATGTATTGATAAAGTATGTTGATGTTCTTACTTTTATTCAGCATTCATATATTAGTGTGATTTTTATTTATTTATTATTCTTAGAAAATGCTATTTGCTATATAATATTGTTTTGTAAGACAGGCAAAATTAGGGATCCCAAGGAAAACTCTGGTGATTTGACAAACAAAATAAATAATTTTGAAAGTTCATTTTTAAGGGGAATAGAGAAATGTTTTCTGTATATATAGTATGTTAGGTAAACAATTTCATGGAATTTATGAACTGGGATAATACTGAATGTCAAGGACAGATGTGATTTCTGTAGAATTAGGTTATATGCACATTAATGAGTTTATAGATTAATTCAGGTTTTAATGTACTATGAGAAATGTCTTTTTCATCATTATACTATTTTCTTAAATTCAACATTTTATTGTGTCCTTAAACCTAATTCTTCAAGAAAAGAGGTTTTAATTACAGCTTCTTTTTTACTTTGGAGAGGAGAAGGCAAGAAAATTGGGATTAAGTGACTTGCCCAAAGTCACACATCTAGTAATTGTCAAGTCTCAGAGATGCGGATTTGAACTCAGATCCTCCTGACTCCAGGGGCCAGTGCTCTATTCACTGCATCCCCCTACTGGCCCTAATTCATGTCATTTTGATAAGTAATCATTTGCCTATCTACCTCTATAATTTTAAGTGAATGAATTATACTATGTACATTGATTTTAAAGTTAATTTCTGCTGAGGTAGGAAGAGCTGCTACCAGAAGGGACACTCTACCCCTTTCCTTCCTTTTTGTCTGTGCTATATAATTGCTCACAGGTTTTGAATGAGATTGAATTTTAAAAAAATCTCTTGCTTCTAGAGAATGGAGGACCACCAGGTATTTGTCAGTCAATAAACATTTAGGGGGTGACTAATTTGTTCTTTGCTAAATGCTGTGGATACAAATGAAGATAAAAGACAAACCCTGCTCTCAAGGAGTGCAGAGTCTAATGGGGGAAATAACATAACAAACAAAACTGTATGAAATAAAGTTTGCAAATTTTATAAATTTAATATAATCTGCAGAAGGAAAGCACTAAAATGAAATATGGGGTGGGAGGTAGTATGGATAAATCATTCAGGTAGAAATTGGATTTTTATAAAATGATTATAAAAATAACCAAAGATTGATTTTCACTGAAAAAAAATATGCCCAATAATATGAGTTCATCTTTTTGGTTGAAAAATGAATTGACATGTTTGCTAAATATTTAGCATACTACATAGTCTATTATATTGTCAACATTTTGCCCACTTGAAGAACTAGAATATCAAAATTATATCAAATTATTAGATATTAAGATTTTCTCAATATTTTCTCACTCCTATTTTTCTGATCCCCCCCAATATTCCAGGTTTATTGCTTGAAAAATATATTCCTTAGCATTTGATACTCACAGCCCTTTTTTCAACTTAAGTAAATATCAACTTCACTTTATTTTTATTCTCTTCTCCTGTTTTGATAAACCCATTCAAAAAATATATGGAATACCAAATTTCCCTGAAGAAGTTAGGGATTTGTTTAAAAGTTATCACTTTTATGGTGAACTCTATTTATATAGATCAACCACTGGCAAGCAGTGTTGATCCAAGGGCACAGGAGTTTAGCTGTCACACCTAGATAAAGGCTCTGCAACAGATTTAACAGATGTTCTGATATAGTTAATTGCATCTCTGCTCCCTAATGTCAGCTCTACTCCCCAGTGACTTCCTTGTTTCTCTGGACTGTGCTCCTGAAGTGATTCATCTCATTTCTGCCTCTAGTTACTCTGTTATTACACTTCTTTCCTTCCACATGTTAAGTTCCTTTGCTTTCCTTAATTTGGAAGAATCATGACATTCTTCTACCTAATGGAATGCCATCCTTACCCCCAGATTTAATTTTTCAGGACCCCTCTCTTTTAATATTTTCTCCTATCACCAAAACTTTCTAATGTTTTTCTAGGTACCACTGACTTGTGTTATTGTACCCCTGTCTGACTTGGAACAAGTTATTTACCTTTTGTGGGCATAGATTTCCTTTTCTGTTACCTAAGAGCAGGAAAGTTAACTGGGTAATCTCTCAACTCCAATTCTAGCTCTAAATCTAAGAACCATTGACCTCCAGGCTTAGCTCTAACCCATGTTCCACTCTCTATGTATTCTTTCTTCACTCACACTAAGGACATGAAGAATCACAATCCAGGATGGAGGAAGGAAGAGCTGCTACAGGTTTCAATGAGATAGAATTTTTTTTAAAAATGTATTGCTTCTAGAGAATGGAGGACCACCAGGTATTTCCATGAACCATGGAGCTGATTTTTTTATGTGTATTCTTCTTCAGTTCCCTCACTCAGCCCATTTTGGAATCCTAAATAAGCACCTGGAGATTGAGAATTATATTGCTTCTTCTATTTGCATCCCTAGAGCACAACATAGAATTTGGGATATTTTAAAAACTTAATGGATGCTTTTTTTCAGTCATTCATTTATAACAGAATGAATTTTTAAACCTTTTCAGAAACACTTTCCTATTTCAGGTTGAAAACTCAAAAGTAAGTTTATAAGATATATAGTCTTTTGTGATTTTTTTTCATTTTAATTAAATTTTAGATATTACCTATTCATGTTCCAATGGATATGATTTGTCCATATAAGCTCATCTTTTCAGAAGTCATATGCTATTTATTTTCATGGTGAGAGACCTTGGAAAACATATAATATCCAACATGAAATGTTACACAGAATAGTAAAAAGGAAAACTCATGCCCATGCTTATAAGATGTCAGTATTTGGAATATAGTAAACTTTTGGATTGTGGAAACCAAAACATTTCCCTGGAATTTTATTATTGTCTAATAACTGTGCTGAGTTTTGTTTGTTCATTAATTTATTTGTTTGTTATTTTTGTTGTTTTATTTTGGAATCTGAATACATGTTTTGTTGTGATTCTCTGATGTAAGCTATTTGGAGAGTAGTTTGAAAGGACAGTGATAAATTCTTTCCTGGAATACAGAGACATTTCTGGAATTGAAGATTTGGGCAAATGTAGAAACTGCACTCTGCTTAATTAGCTGAGGCCAGGCATGGATACCAAATCAATTTCTACCTTCACCTCTGTAAAGCCAAGCACAAGAAGCTTTCCAGAGGAGTGCTGCTGTGAACAGCTTTCAAGGTTCTGATTACACAGTATAGTGAACTCTCTATTCAATAACAGACTATGACAAAATATTCACAGAAAATCAAAATACAGCATTCACAATGTTATGACATGACAACTTATCACAAAAATGGCCACATAGTTTTTACCAAAGTGGCCATGAAGTTTTACATGAAGTACTGTCATTTAGTAAGTCCTTAATTCAATTATCCTTCAAGAGGTTTGTCTCCTTAATGGACACAAAGTACAAAGGTCAAAATTCTCCATCCCTAGGTCACAGTAAATCATAATCTTCTCATTCAATATCAAGTACCCAAGAAGAGGTCTTGACTCGATGCTGGCTCTAAGTACGCATGGTTCCTCTTCCATGGTCTCAGCTCCTGTCCAGATCTATACAACTGTCACCTGGGTTCAAAGCCAGGCAGCTTTCCTTGTCCAGCTCCTTGTCCAGTTCCCATTCCATATTGAAGCTCACTGTATCCAGTCCACCTCAAGTCCTTCACAGTTCCTGTTTCTGGGAAGACAAAGCTTAACATTGCCAAACCAAAATTCATGCACATTGCAAACATCATTATCAATTTACTATCTGCCTGTGAAATCAATTCAGACCCACCAATAAGGTCTGAGAACTCAACACAAATAATCAATATGGAAATCAACACAGACTCACAAACAAGGTCCAAGAGGACAATACAAATCATAAGTAACGTCCCAGGACTTCTTTAAACAAACAACCACAAAATCCTCTTTCAGGGCTTCCAGTAAGAACCCAGGGCTTCTGCAAAAAGTATCAGAAACAAACATCAATACAGACATAACAGACAAACATAGAGAGCTAGGATGCCACAAGTTTTCTCCTTCTCTATGACAAGAGCTCCTTTCTCAGTTCTGCTATCTCCAGCCTGGACCTCTCCATATATATGGTCATTAGCTCCTTCCTTTCCTGTTGAAGGAGTTCACCAGTCCTAGGGTTCACAAGTTGTGGGATTCACAAGTTCTGGATCTTAATACTTGATGAACTGAAACAAGCTATTAACTATTTCTGTGTTAATTCAATAACTGAAACGAGGTGTTAACTACTTCTTTGCTTGCCATTACAACCTCTAATCTGTGGATTGTAATTCTTTTATTTCTGGAGATTCAAGGAAACTGCCCCTAACAAGTACAGAACTTGAGTAGCAGTAGCATTTTCCCAAGGTCACAGCAATGACCACAGTTTGTGCATAGGAAATAGAGCATATGTACTGGCTAAGGAAGTGATTTTCTTTTTACATTGCTTTGGATCTTTTCTCAAGCATAAGAGGGTAGAGTCCATCTCTAAAAGTAGCAGCATTAATCACCCTCCTGCCCAGCACTAGAAGGACCACAGAAATTTTTTGCATAGCTGAGCAGTCAGGTTTTCCCTCATGGAGTACAATGAGGATCCAACAAGTAGCAGTATAACAGATCTGAGCCTTACAGAACATTCTGTCCCAGCATAGTGCATGAGAGCTTAAACTCTACTCGTAGCACTTTTCCTGCCTGTGTATAGCGGGTAGCAATTGACTGTAGTAGAATGAGCAGCAGGCAGAGACACAGACCCCAACTGAGTGGTTAAAAACACTATAAATGTCTCATTTTGTTCCAGTACTAAACTTATGTCAGGGTCAGCCCAAAACAAGAAGGGTGCAGGTGTAGGCAAGTAGGTCATAATTTTGATGTGTGTGTGTGTGTGATTCAAAATAAGTCTGGACAATATTTCATTTAATATGTATGTAGGAAGTGCCTATTATGTGCAAGTTGAGCTGTACCATGGATAGAGAGTTGGCCTTAAAGTTAATAAAAGCTAGATTTAAATCCCATTTATGACAGATATTGACTATATTACCCTGAGCAAATCACATAAACTTTCCCTACTATAGGCATATTCTATCATGATAAGGGGCAGAGTTTATCTGGATTGGGAAAGGGAGTTACCTCTCCAGAGAAGTCTTTGTATCATTGAAATGTGTGATCCCTATCTGTCCCTCATCATAAAATGTCTAAAACATTATCTTCACCCCTGGAGGTGCAAAAAAAATAAATAAATGAATAGTTCCTTAAGGAGTTTACATTACAAGAATGGAAAGTATATTTGCCCAACTGTTTTCTACAGAACTATAATTATTGGCATGATATAAAGGGAGTGGAGCTGTGGGGATGCATAAGAAGATCTCCATGTTAATAATATTTTTCTCTCTAAAATAGTGACCATGAATGTATTAAAATGATTACTCACACCTGACAATGGTTATGCAAATTCTCTATTTTGCTTTAAAATGTCTCTGGTCTCTCTTTTATTTTAAGAGTATTCTAAGCCGACTGGTTGCTTGGCCAAACACTTTGGGATCTTAACAACACATTTCATTTCCAAGGTAACTGACCAGATTAGCTTGTAAGAGAGGATTATATGACCATATAAATGCAGGTGCCAAACCTTCTTTTAATCATAAGTTTCCCAATGAACCTTAGTTATACTTGTGACATCGAGAAAACTTTTTTTTCCTAGTTTCCCTGTCTTTCCTTACCTCCACACATATTTTCAATGATTAATATAAGGAAGGAGTATTGTGCCTAATTGTTTAAATGACACTCTTTACAGTTTTCCTAAACAAAGTTCATTTTTAAACCATAAGAATACAGGTGCCTTGGATAGGTCCTTTGACTTTTTTTTTTCCAATAAAATCTCCTCAGCTAACAGTTTACCTGCTAACTGAGTTAGTAATCACCACCATCATAGAAGGTAGAAAGACCTCAAAAAGGCTGACTGCATATCCAAAAGTATTCTAGGAACTTAATGATTCTATCCTCTTAAATCAATGCATTAACAAATAATTAGGCCATTCTAGAGGATTAACTTTATGATTTTGCCAGTACCTTCTTGGAGAGATTTCACTTAGCATCCTAAAACAAAAACAAATTAACAACAACAACAAAAAAACCACACCCGTATAAAGATGCTCTAATTTTAAAATAATCATCTTTAAAAACCAGTCCTTAAAATAGTTCTCTTTGTTTTTAGACATTATATGCCAATTTTCTTCTCATAGGGAAAGGAATTTTATGGCCAAGTTATAAACCATTTGCAATAAAGGGTTATAATAGAAATGCTAACAATCTTAAGTCTAATGGTACAATCTGCAACACTTTAATCTCTTTGCTGCTGAAGGGAGTTACAGTCATATGTACTAGAGGAATGCTCAGATTTGGGGGCTCATCATGTTGATCTCAATACAATTTGCTTCGAAGGTACCCTAGGCAAGTCATAAATGTCCTGTGTTTGCACATATGTATTCACTAGGCATTTAGAAGGAAATGAAGTTTTCCGATACTTTCCTCATAACACATTTAAAGCACTTTGATTTCATTCAAATGGACAATTTCTCCCTACAATCAGTAATATTAGAGTCAATTTTGAAAGAGATTATGTTTACTGACTATGAAGCACACAGCTGGAATATACATTCTGGAAAGTTTTATCTTGAATTACTTGTCTTGAGCTGGACAAGAAACTGTGTAATCATTCCTGTGTATTTGTCTGTGTAAAAATAGCTGCTGTTATAGATATCTCTTCTAATCTTTTTACCATAACTGAAAATTACAGCCAACTAACATTGATTAAACACTTAATATGTGCTATCCATTGTGCTAAACACCGAGGATACAAAGAAAATCCAAAAAAGAAACAAAAGAAAAAGAAGTGAAAAATCTCCTCTCAGAGACTGGAAAGTCTAATGGGGAGACAATATACAAACAACTAATGATGTGCAAACTAGATTTATAAAGGACAAATTGGACATAGCTTCAGAAGGAAGTGACAGAGAATAAGGGGGACTAGGAAATACTACTACCAGAAGGTAGGATTTTAGGTGAGCCTTAAAGAAAGAAAAGTAAACTAGGAGGCTGAGAAGAGGAAGGAGAGTGTTCTGTGTATGGAAGACAGCCAGAAAATATTCTGAGTCTATGAGTTGAGAGATAAAGTGTTATGTTCAAGGAACAAGAAGGAGGTCAGTGTCAGTGGAAGGAAAATATATGGAGGCATTTTGATAATGTTAAATTGAAAAGATTTTGTACAAACCAATGCAACCAAGATTAGAAGGAAAGCAGAAATCTAGGAAACAATCTTTACAGCAAGCATCTCTGATAAAGGTCTCATTTCTCAAATATATAGAGAATTGATTTAAATTTCTGATGATACTAGCCATTCCCCAATTCATAAAAGGTTGAAAGATATGAACAAGCAGCTTTCAGATAAAGAAATCAAAGTTATCTATAAGCACATGAAGTATGCCAAAAAAATTTTTGACTAGAAAAATGAAAATCAACGCAATGCTTACCTACCATATCATTGCAATCAGATTGACTAATATGACAAAAAGAAGAAAATGCTTAATATTGAAGAGAATGTATGAAAATTGGGACTTTATTGTCCTGTTGGTAGAGTGGTGAACTAATTCACCCCTTCTGGAAATCAATTTTGAGCTATGCCCAAAGGGCAACCAAACTGTATACCCTTCTATATAGCAATACCAATACCAGGTCTGCAAACCAAAGAAATTATAAAAAAGAAAAAAAAAGGATCTACATATAAAAAAAATATTTATAACAGCCCTTCTTATGGTGGCAAAATATTGGAAATTTAGAGTACGTACATCAATTGAGGAATGGATGAACAAGCTGTAGTATATAAATGTAACGGAATACTATTGTGCAATAAGAAATGATGAACAGGCAGATTTCAGGGGGAAAAAAAAAACTTATAAACACTTTTACAAACTAATGCAAAGTAAAATGAGAAGATCCAGGAAAACATTGTCCACAATTTCAGCAATATCATATGGTAATCAACTATGAATAACTTAGATCTTCTCAGCCACACAATGATCCAAGACAAGTACAAAGGACTCAGGAAGAAAAATGCTATCCATATCCAATGCTATCCATATCCAAATGCAGAACTGATAAACTGCAAATGCAGATTGAAGCATATTTTTTCATGTCTCACATTATTCTTTCTCATTTTTTTGATCTGTTTCTTCTTCCACAACTATGATTAATATGGAAATGTTTTACATGATAACACATATTTAAAGTATAGCAAATCACCTATCTTTTTCAGAAAAGGGGAGAGAGAAAAAATGGAACTCAAAATTTTGTACAAATGAAGCTAAAATTTTCTTGTTATGTGATTTGAAAAAAAATTTAAATGCCATTTTAAAATAAAAGTGATTAAAAATATATTGAGGGGAGTAAAGTGAAAGAAGACTGAAAAGATAAGAAGGTACTTACTCTTAAGATCTTTAAAAAACAAAGCAGAGAAATTTATACTTGATCTTTTGTGTAACATGGAGTCACTTGGATTTACTGAATAGAGAGTTAAGGGAGGAGGGAATGGTCAGAACTGTGCTTTAAGAAGTTTGACAGGTGAGTGGAAAATGGATTGGAGTTCAGAGAGAATTGAAGCAGAAAGACCAATTAAGAGCCTATTGCAGTACTCTAATTCATGGACCCCTGCGCCCAGCTGGTGGCAGTGTTAGAAGGAATAACAGAGATGCTATGAAGGTAGAAATGACAGGACTTGACGACTGATTGGATATGAGGGATGAGAGAGTTTGAGGAGTCAAGGGTGACACTGAGGTTGCACGCTTCAGTGGCTGGCAGGATGATGTCTCCTAGAGCAGTAATGGGGAAGTAAAGAAGAAGGGAGAGTTTGTGGGCAAAGATAAGGAGTTGAGTTTTAGACATATTGAGTTTAAGATGTCTACAAGATATCCTTCTATATAGGCACAGTGGATTTGTCATAAAAATGAACAGCATGATATTTTTTTTCCAAATTCTCCATTTTGCCCTTGTAGAAATCACTGGAGATTTTAAAAAATAAAATAAATTATATTTAGTTATCAATATAAAAATAATAATAAAACTTGGATGCTCAGAAACTAATCTCCAAAGACAATTATTATGTTCCCTAACTTTCTGTAATGCCAAGGAAAGGCAACTCCCAAGGTTCACAATACCAGCATAGTAACTCCCCATTTTATTCAGTGACAAATTAAGGCAAAACATTCACAGAAAAGAGAAAAAAAAATATCATTCTGGGCAGCTAGGTTATGCAGTGAATAGAGCATAGGCCCTGGAGTCAGGAGGAGCTGAGTTCCAATCCTACCTCAGACACTTAACACAAAAACTAGCCATGTGACCTTGGGCAAGTCACTTAATCCCAATTGCCCTACCTTTCCCCCTCCAAAAAGAAAAAAAAAAACTGACATTCACTAAGTGTGATTCAATAATTTCCAAGTACTACTGCACCCCTGGGCATTACATTCATTTAGTCAATCACAAAGTCTTCTCTCCATTGAACTGGAGATTAGTTTCCAATCATAAACAAAGTACAATCATTTGGTCAGTCAGAGAACACAAAAAGTCAAAAGTTTCCCACCCCTGGATCACAACTGAATTACAACACCATCCATTACCACCAAGAACCTTCTCAAAGGGGCAGTAAAGAGCACAAAGGCCATCGACCAGAAAACCACAAGATTATCATTACAGCATTAAATATGGAAAGAGAGATATTTTCTTCTTTTTATGGGAGGCAAGTTCTTGGCAATCTCAATTTCTGGGAAGACAAAGCTTAGCAAAGCTACAATATACATTGCCAATGTTGTCATCAATTCACTGTCTGCCTGCAGAAGAGTCCTAGAACCCCTGAAAACATCAGCAAGACCCTCTTCCAGAATTTTGGTACACATACAACAAGAAAATCCTTCTTGAGGGCTTCTGAACCAACAGCAAGGTTCCAGTACCTCAGAAACAAAAGCCCTGTCCTTCACCAGCAGACAAATCTGGCAAAACAATATCAAAACAGATAGACAAAATATTGGCATCACAGCCATGCCTCCCCAGTCCTTGGCAGCTCCAGATGGCAGTTCTCAAAAGTCTTGGGCAGCCCCATCTGGCCTATAGCAATCCTCTGTATTGCCCTACTTCCACAATGCTGCTCCTAAAATTTCTTCTGACCTCATCTGCTTTGGCCTCTCTGCTTGTGCCTCTGTCTAAATCCACAGCACTTTTTCTCCCAGTTCAGGCCTCTCTCTTCACTTCAACAAGTCCATCCCACAAGTGGGATTCACAAGCTCTGGGTTTCAACACTCAACCTGAAAACCAACCAATACAGGGAGATTTCTGAATTCCATTATCATTACACTTTCCTAAGTGCGGAAACACTAAATGTGTACATGCATGCACTCATGCATGCACGCACACACACAGTAACATAGTTTCAAGATATGGTTACATTATAACTGTGTATTGTGCACACACATATATGTGTGCACATGTGTGTATACATATATGTATACAAGCATGTGCATATGCATTGGCCATTGACATGGCCTTGCAGAGACCATTGTAATATTTGTGATTAAGTTATTAGAGATATAAAAGAATATAGAAGATATTCAGGACTGCAGCTAGATGAAGCTATATCAAGAATTCAGAGCTGAGTGTCACAGCCTTTCTGACATGATCCCAGGTATGATTTGGAGGGTGGAAAAGTAGTGGCAGAGTAAAGTGGTGAAGGACCTGGGTGAAGAACCATGCTACCCGACTTCTGAACCAAGTGTCTAGTTTGGGATGTAGGAAAGTAGAAGAAAAGGACCAGTCAAAAGAGGAGAGCTAGAAAAAGAAAGAATTAATGAGTGAAAAAGAGAGAATGGGACTAGGGAGGGAAGACTGAGACAGTCAGAGACAGAGAATGAGTAGAACAGACTGAGTGACATCGATAGACCAAGAGATAAAGACCAATAGTTAGAGTGAGATATAGAGACAGACAGACATGGAAAAATTCAGCTGTCATAATGGAAGAGATGCAATACCTACATAAATAGAAATCCTGTTTTCATCATGCCTTAGGCTACACCTCTTCCTCTCTGCCATTTGTAACTTTCTTTCCTTGTCACTTATGTCTCTATAACTTTTCCCATCTACAGGATGGCTCTGAGTATTAAACTTAAAATGTGACTTATGCATTCCAAACTTTAAGTCATATCTGCCTACCATGAAGGGGTTTAAACTAAGAAGGATTAAAAAAAAAACACTGAAAATGTTTCTGAGGCAAGCAGTTTACTAAAATTTCCTCTCCCTTTTTTTTGAACAATTATGAACCTCACTTTACTCATTGCTTATCGATGTCACTATAATCTTGTATTTACATCATGCATAAGTATAAATCAGGTCTAATAATTGATCACTTTAAGAATGGTCATCCTTTTATCTTCTACGTGACTTCCACAGACATGAAGTAGTGCTTCTATTAGGGAACAAAGAACGGAGAAAACAGCAGTGGTATACCTTTGTGTTGTTTTTGATTATTTACCAAACTAGGCAGCTAGGGGGCACAGTGGGAAGTGCACTGACTCTGGAGTCAGGAAGACCTGAGTTCAAATGTGGACTCAGACACTCGTTATGTCACCTTGGACATGTCACATATTCTGCCTCAGTTCCTTATTTGTAAAGTGAACTGAAGAAGAAAATGACAGACTGATCTAGTATTTTTGCTAAGAAAACATCAAATTTGAGCATGGAGAGTTAGACTTAACTGAAATGATTCAACGGCCTCACCTTAACAAAACTTTTCAGTGCTTTTGCTCTGACGAGCTTCCTAAGACCTCCAATAGTAAAGAACAGCTACATTTGGGGGAGGTTCAAATAGTGATTTGCTGAGGGCACTTTACTGATGTAAAAGGGTATAGGAAATATAGCTATGAAAGCTACCCAAAAAGGCATTTAACCTGCTTCTTTTAAACTTCAATACTTAGAAGGATCTTGCATCTTACCAATGTTTTTTTGTTTTGTTTTGTTTTTTCCCTCAGAGATCATTGGTAGGAAATTATGACCCTGATCTGGGACTCATCTATCCTCATAGAATTCATCTTGTGAGTGAAAGGAGTGTTAGGCATTATGCTAGAGCAAGTATTGTACTAGGTATCAGATAGGCCACAACAGAGAGATATGGGATGAATTATTTAGTCAAAAGGTATACCTTATAAATAAATAAATACATACACATATATGTATGCACACATATATACATTTTCCCCAATTACAGGTTTTAATGTAATACCTTATTTTCCCCAAATTACATGTCAAAAACCACTTTTATACATTTTTTAAGTTTAAGTATCAAATTTTATCCCTCTCTCCCCTCTCCCATTCCAGAGATGGTAGGCAATCTGATAGTTTATGCATGGGGACACATATTTCTTTTAAAAAATGGACTTAAAATTTGAGTTCTACATATAAAAATTTATTGCAACTATATATATTCAGAAAGATGTTTTTTTCCATATCTTATAGAAAAAAAAATATTTTTCAAAATATTTCTTACTGGGGAGGAACCAAGATGTCAGAGTAAAAGCAGGAACTTGGCTGAGCTCCTGCTCCAACCACCTCAAATACTTGTAAAAATATGACTCTAAACAAATTTTAGATGTACAGAACCCAAAAAGTGACAGAGAGAAACAAATCTCCTCCTGAAGATAGTCAGGTAGGCCTACAGGAAGGGACTATCACACTGAGCTGGGAACTGAATGCAGTCCTGTATGAGCCTCCCTGACCCAGATCTGGGGAGGCCTTGACCAGTGGCAGACAGTGGCCAGAGCAGACTTCAGAAGAGTGAATCACTGGCAGCTATGGTGGTTTCCAGACTTCTCAACTCATAAATGCCAAAGAGAAAGTAAACAGTCAGTACAGAACTCTGTTGGAACTGGGTAGAGAAGAGCATGGTAAGAGCAGGGCAAGAGGTAGCAGAGGCATGGCAGCAGCATCTGCTTCCACATACCTACCTCTAGAGCTCCTGGCCCACATATCTTAGGGGGACCACATGACTATTCAAAGAGTAATCACTCTTGCTTCAACTTGCTTAGATCTGGGTTGCAGTGTTGGGTGGTAGTCCTGGTATGTGACCAGTGTGCCAGAACTTGTGCTGTCTGTTGAGAGGGTACCCTTGTAATGGTAATAGAATTGAAACATCCACTTATGTTGACTTGGTTTTCAAGTTAAATGTTAAAACCCAGAGCTTGTGAATCCCATTTGTGGGATGGACTTTTTTATGTGAAGAAAGGGGGCTGAACTGGGAGGAGCTGGTGCCATGGATAGAGAGGCCCAAGTAGAGAGAGGTCAGAATAACTTTTAGAAGCAGCGTTATGGAGGCAGAGAGACAATTGCCAGGGGGCCATAGTTGCTGAGAGAGAAATAAAACAGCCAACTGAAGCCACCTGAACTTCTGAGGGCCAGTTGGAGCTGCCTAGGACTTTTGAGAACTGCCACCTGGAGCTGCCGAGAACTGAGGAGGCCTGACTATGCTGCCAGTACTTTGCCTGCCAGTTTTGATGTTACTTTGTCAGAGTTTTCTGTTGGTAAAGGGCAGTGCTGTTATTGCAGAGGTCCTGAAACTTTGCAGTTGGTTCAGAGGCCCTGAAGGAGGATTTCCTTGTTGTATGTTTATAGAAATCCTGGAGGAGGCACTTGCTGATGTTTTCAGGGGTCCTGAGACTGTTCTTTAGGCAGAGAGTGCATTGATGAGCACACAGGAAATGTGTGTCTAGGTTGTGTCTTTGTTAAGCCTTGTTTTCCCAGGAACTGAAACTACTGAGAAGTTGCCATAGGCCAAGAAGAAGAAAAGACCTCTCCTAGGTATTGAATGCTATGATGATATTGTAACCTAGTTGTGACCTAGAGGTGAATGGAATTTGTGCTTTCTACTGACTTGGTAGAGGGTGCTTGGTGGTAATAAATGGTGTTGTAATTCAGCTATGATCCAGGGGTAGAAAAAAATTTGACTTTTGTACTTTTGACTGACCAAAGGAATGTACTTTGTTTATTATTGGAAACTAATCTCCATTTGAATAGAGAGAAGACTGTGATTGACTAAATGAATGCACTGCCCTGGGTGAGGGGGTGGGGGTGGGCTGTATTTGGATTTTAGTACTTCCTGATTGAATTGAGGACTTACTCAATTATTGAGTTATATGTGGTAAATGCTGTATTTTGATTTTCTGTCAATGTTTTGCCTTAATCTATCACTGAATATGTTGAGCTTTACAGCCTTCCTCATACCTTTGACAATGGTGAAAATCTCGGTGATTTGGGAAACAGCTGTCTCCACTCTAGAAGCAGAGTTCTACCATGGCAAAGAGCCCCAAAGTCAAGTAATTGACTGGCAGAATGAGCAAGCAGAGGAAAAACAATTGGATCATGGAATCATTTTTTGAGGACAAAAAGGATCAAAACATGGAACCATAAGAAATCAATAAAGTCAAAAGTCCTACATCAAAAGCTTCCAAGAAAAATATAAAGTGGTTACAGGCCATCGAGGAGTTCAAGAAGGATTTTGAAAATAAAGCAAGATATGGGGCGGCCAGGTAGCACAGCGAGTAAGAGCACCGGCTCCAGTGTTGAGAAGACCTGGAGATCGAATCCCGGGCTCAGACACTTAGCACCCACCCAGAAACACTTGGCCGTGTAACCTTGAGCAATTTACTTAACCCCGATTGCTGAGGGGCAGCCAGGTGGCTCAGTGAGTAAGAGCACCAGCTCCAGTGTCGGGATGACCCGGATCAAATCCCGGCCTCGGATACTCAGCACCACACCCAGAAATAACTGGCCGTGTGACCTTGAGCAAGTTACTTAACCCCGATTGCTTTAAAAAAAAAAAAAAGAAAGAAAATAAAGCAAGATAAGTGGAGGAAAATTTGGGAAGAAAAATGAGAATGATGCAAGAAAATCATGAAAAGTGAGCAAACAGCCTGCTAAAGGAGACCCCAAAATAATGAAGAAAATTTCACCTTAAAAAATAGACTTACTCAAATGGCAAAAGAGGTCCAAAAGACCAATGAGGAGAAGAATGCCTTAAAAAGCCAAATTTGCCAGATGGAAAAGGAATTTCAAAAACTCACTGAAGAGAATAATCCCTTCAAAATCGGATTGGAGCAAATGGAAGCTAATGACTTTATGAGAAATCAAGATACTATAAAACAGATCCAAACAAATGAAAATAATAGAATACAATGTGAAATATCTCATTGGAAAAACCACAGACCTGGAAAATTGATCCAAGAGAGATAATCTAAAAATTATTGGATAAAAAAAGAGCCTAGAAATCACCCTTCAAGAAATTCTCCAGGAAAATTGCCTTGATATTCTAAAACCAGAGGGAAAATAGAAATTGAAAGAATTCACCAATCACCTCTTGAAAAACATCCCCAAAAGGAAACTCCTAGGAATAATATAGCCAAATTCCAGAGTTCCTAGGTCAAGGAGAAAATATTACATGCTCTCAGGAAAAAACAATTTGAGTATTATGCAAACACAATCAGGATAACAGAAGAGCTAGCAGATTCAACATTAAGGGACCAAAGGGCTTGACAACACCAAATTTCTTGAAAATTTAAGAGGGCAAAGGAGCTAGGATTAAAACCAATAATCACCTACTCCACAAAACTGAATACAATTCTTCAGGGCAAAATATGGTCATTCAATGAAAAAAGATGTCTTTCAAGTGTTCTTTTTGAAAAAAAACAGAAATGAGAAGAAAATTTGACTTTCAAACACAAGAATAAAGAGAAGCATGAGAAGGTAAACAGGAAAAAAAGGAACTTATTAAAGCTGAATTATTTACATTCCTACATGGAAAAGTGATAATTGTAACTTGTGAGACTTTACTCAGTATAAGGATAGTTGAAGGGAATATATGTGTGTATATATGTATGTATAGGGGGGTGTATATGTGTATAAATACGTATGTGATTGTGTGTATATGTGTGTACATGTATACCTAGACAGAGTACACAGTATCAGTTCAATAGGAAGGGATGATATCTAAAAAATAAAATTAAGAGGTGAGAGAGGCATATATTGGAAGAAGGGAGAAAGGGAGAGATAGATTGGGGTAAGTTATCTCATATAAAAAGGGCAAGAGAACACTGTTACAATGGAAGGGAAAAGCAGGAAGATGAAAGGGAATGGGTCAATATTGCTCTCATTGAATTTGGCATAACGAGGGAATTACATAAATACCCAAGTGGGTATCTCACCCTACAGGAAAGTAGGGGAGAAGGGGATAAGAAGGGAGATGATAGAAGGGAGGGAAGTTTGGGGGAAAGGGCAGTTAGAAGCAAACACTTTTGAAAAGGGACAAGGTCAAAGTAGAAAATAGAATAAGTGAGGGGTAGAATAGGGTGGAGGGGAATACAGTTAGTCTTTCACAATGTAACTACTATGTTGAAGTTTTGTGTAACTACACATATACAACTTATATTGAATTGCTTGTCTTCCCAGTGTGGGTGGGTGAAGTGGGAAGAAGGGAAAGATTCTGGAAATCAATGTTTTAAAAAGAAGTATTAAAAATTGTTTTTTTACATGCAACTGGGAAATAAGGTATGCAGACATGGGGTATAGAAATCCATTCTCTCCTACTAGAAAGTTGGGATTAGACTTGATATCTTGGGGTAGGTTTGGGGGAAAGATGGGGAGAAAAATTTGTAACTCAAAATCTTGTGGAAATAAATGTTGTAAACTAAAAGTAAATAAATGAAAGAAACGAAAAAAAAATCACATTTCTTACTACAAAAGTACCATTCTAGCACATTTATATGGACCAAATAAATTTTTCAGATCCCTGCCTTCCTTTAAGACTCAGATCAAGCATCAGCTCCTCTGGGATGCCATTTTTGGTCTTTCTAGCTGTTAATACCATCCTTTCTAAGGTTAGTATCTATCTCGTCTTTATCTTGTGATATGATTTGTATGCCATGTCCCCCATTAAAATGTAAGGTCCATGAAAGTAGAAATTGTTTCCATGATTTTTTTTCCTTTGTTTCTCTAGGACTTAGTATCATGACTGGCACCTGGTAAACACTTACAAAATGTTTCCTAATTGGCTATTTGATTCATAGTTTACCACATGATTAGCCTAGTTCCTTTTCTAATGATCTGCTTCATAGATGCTTCCTCTTATGCCTCTTGTTGAATCTAGATCAGAATTCAAAACCTATTGAAGACTACTAATTCTTATAATATGTCTTTCCTCTGTTTTTTGTGTGATCTGCAATACTGGTTCTTCAAAAACTGTGATATACTGTATAACCATATAGCAGTGCTGGAGAACATTTGTGTGGCATGAAAAAAGAGGAGTTTTTACACAAGGGAGAAACTTGATATTTGTAAAAGCACTATACAGTGTTTTATATACAATCCATCCCAGTCTGTTCTTGTTCAATTCTGGGTCCAGTTTATGGCCCCTAGGCAATGTCACAGATAGATGTACAAACTCAATGTAAAGATCATCTGACTATGTATTATAGTTATAAAAGTGGGCATTTTTTCTGGACTTAATTTTTTCTTGTATGGGTTGTGTGGTTGATCTTATATTTAATAAACGAAGAGATCTCAAGATGATTTTGACTGGGACTGAATTAAAAATGGCCAAATTTCAAAGTCCTAATAAAAATAAAAAATATTCATTATACCCCAGCTTAGGTCTGGTGTCATATTAGGCACTATAGAGAAGCAGAATTCATTTATATTTCTTACCTGTTTGCAATTAGTTAGCAAGCTACTAAAGGACACAGACCTTGTTCTTTTGTGTTCAAGTAATAATAATCATTGCTGGAATTTTTATTCACTTACTTTGTGCAAGGGACTCTGCTAAGCACTATTTAATTATTATCTCCTTTGATCCTCACAACAACCTTGGGAGGTAGGTGTTATTGTTATTCCCATTTTGCAGAGGAAAAAACAGATTCAAACAGAACTTATGCAACTTCCGTTGTGTTACATTGCTGATTAGAGTCTGAAGTCAGATTTCAATTTACATATTCCTGACTCTAAGTCTGGTGTTCTGTCTACTATTCCACCTATTGTCATTAGTGTGCTGTCCACAGAAAGTTGTTGAATGACTGACACTATCATAACAGCGTACAATTTATATTCTATAAGAGCTCTTTTGATGTATTTAGGACTTTCCTTCTATATAGCAAAATGATGACTACTATCTCTTTAAATACTCAAGACCAGAAATATGTTCTCTACTGTTCTTTGTTAAAATCTGTTTTGAAGTCATCTAATATCCTATAATTAAAATTTTATATAAAATTCCTTTCACTAAAGCCCTGAACTTCTGTTTCTCCATGATGTGGAAGTCATCTAGGTTCTTTTTCTTTGTTTGTGTCATGGCTCACCATTTTCTTGATTTACACAAATGGTTTAATAATGAGGAATTGATTGAGAAAAATTGTGTTTATGGTTCAAACAAGTCTATGTGTCCTGGAGTATGTTTTGTAGTCATAGGACTAGTAGCTTTGTTCCAATGATGTTTCAACCTTCCACATCAGCGCTTGGCAGCCTGAGGATAAGTGGGTTTTGAGATCTTGGAGGTAGGAGAGTTGTCACACACAGTCACCTTGAAAGCTATGTCAACAGAATGTAAGCTCTGTTATATTCTAGAAAAAAGTTACAAAGGTTTTTGAATACATGCCTAGCTGTGAGCTTCTCAGGTCCAGCCTAACTTCAGAGAATCATTGCTAATTGGTTGGACACTAGGTAATGAGGTTTGGGGTCATAGTAACCCATCAAACTAAGAAAATTACAAAATAACTCAGTTTTGTATGGCCACTTTCTATTTTGGCAGTAAAAATGACAGAGAGATAAAGTGGTAGAAAAGGAAGTGTCTGATACTTTTTTTCAGGCATCCATTGCCTATTTTGTGTATACTATGGATGTTAAGGATATCATAGTTGATAGAATATTTGTACACATTAATTTAATTGTAGTTATGCTCAATATGCTCTTTTTTTCTGGTGAACAGCCTGATAATATTTTAAGTTGAATCAAACCAATGTTGACACTCTTGTCATAAATTATATGAGGAAACAAATGAAATCTACTACTAAATAGAAGGATTTCTCGCAGATTTCTGTCTGGAGAATTAAATAAAATTGTTAACAATGTAAGTTTCATAATTTCCCCAGAGACATCAAGAAAAAAAAAACTTCCTTTTTAAGAAAAAAAGATTTATTTTAAACTTAGTATTTAATATCAACACAACCAGTTTTGTTTGTGTTGTAGCTATTTACAGTTAACAAAAGTAATTTTTACACATAAAATATTCCAAGTTTTTCAGTCAGTCAGGGGTGACTAGGTGGTACAGTGAATATAGCACCAGCCCTGGAGTCAGGAGGACTTGAGGTCAAATTTGGCCTCAGACACTTAACACAAAAACTAGCTGTGTGATCTTGGGCAAGTCACTTAACCCCAATTGCCCTCCAAAAAGGAAAAAAAAAATTAGTTTTTCAGTCAGTCCCTCAAAGTCAACATTAAAATTTCATGGTTTTCCATTCACTTACCTTCAGTTATTTCACTGAGGCCCTTATTTGGTCATAGCAGATATTGGGTTTTCCTACTTTTTTCTCTCTCCCCTCCTTAATTTTGTATTATTTCAAAGGAGTCTCCAAAAGTTTGTATTGTTCCCACATTTGTAAACATAAATTTCATTTTGGTAGTGTATAACATAGTATTGGTGCCACAATTTGTTTGACTGTATACAACACGCTTAGGCATTATTCTAGGTCTTCGTGGCCAAACTTTGTTTTCCACTGATGATGAAACTTTACAAAATGTGAGATTTCTTTCTAAGGTTAACTGTTTCATGAGAAATAAATTCCTTGCTTTGTCCTGCACCACTATATTGGTTCTCTCTGAAATTCCCTCAGTGATCGTTGATCACATCCTCACATCTGAACTAGATCTTTGTGTAGGATATTTATGTATGATATAAAGAGAACATGAGCTTGAAGACTCTACAGAGAGGAGAAGGCAAGGCACACTGAAAGACATGTTCCCTGAAGAAAGCTCTGTGTTGCTAATAAACCATGCACTCCAGGCAAGCATAGTTCCCAGCATGACAGCAGAGTACCTAGTGAAAGAAGTGGCAGTGAAAAATTCTTTGGACAAACTAGGAGCTAAAGAAACTTGTAACATTGACAGAGGAGGAGAAATGTCAGAGTAACAAAGAAGCTCCTGGATCAGTGGAAAAGCTGTTGTTATCCACCTTTTTCAAAGAGGACTAATGATATCATAAGGGTGATGTCTTGATTTTGTGCATGAATTAAATTTAACTGAGGCAGAGCTGTACAAAGTCATCAGTCTCATTCTTTCTTCAGAGTTATCAAAGTTTAGTTGCAAGTGAAAAGTCAAGATGACTGGCCATGGCTTGCGATGCAGTGGATGACCTCAGCCTTTCTAAATTAAGGTCTTTCCCTGGTCTTAGTTTTGGAGGCAATACACATTCAACAACTATGTAAGAATTGAGAGAAAAGATGGTCTAATTTACCATCAAAAATATCAATTTGGGAGTGGAAGGTCCTCAAAGTTTCTGGCCACAGCCTAAAAGACTTGCTGTTAGCACTTATTCTAAGCCATCAAAATCTAAACAATGATCCATAGAGGCCTGGGTTAGGGGTGGTGGTGGTATTATTGACCATTCCATGAAAGAAAGCCAGAATGGCTTGGGTTTAAAGGCCTAGTATAGTAGCTCTGTTTGAAACCCAATGGGCTTATTTAAAGCCTGTTTTTTTCAGGGTTATATTTCAAGTAGAAGAGTGCCAACTTTGCTAGGGCAAAGAGAAAACAAGAGAAAGATCTGTAACATGGGAGAGCAAATTTGGGCCTCATATGTCATCAATTCAGATGAAGGTGGGGATCAACTCACAATGAGCCACAATCTATTTTTTCCTTCTCTTTATTGGATAGAGTGGTATCTAGGGTCGTACTGCAAGTTTGGGGACTTGTGAAAAACGCTGATATTTTTAACTCATCTTAGGTGTAGTTTGTTGCTGTCTCTAACAATTTTGAATTCTTCCTCTTTGAAGAGAAACAGAGCTTCTTTCAGGGCAGTAATATATCTGAAGTATTGTTTAGGTCCCTGGATGTTGATGCTTAAAGAGAAGTTAGGTGGCTTTAATTACTAATAATTATAAGTATTTTCCCTTGTTAGGGAGTCCTCAATTTATTTGAATCTCTCTACTTAAAAAGAATAAGACCAAATGGGTCAGTAAAGGAAGAGGCTTATTGTATTAGGAAGAAAAGTTTTCATGATGGATTATGGTCTCAGACTTTTTTTTGGAGGGATTGGGTGTAGAGCCAGATAAAATAAAAGCCTGTCCCATATTTAATGTTTTCTCACCCTGGGTGCTATAATGAGAAGTGAGGACCCCTTTCTTTTCTGTTATGTTGTGGCAGCAGTAACGTTTGTCAAAAAATTTGCCATGTAGGTTGACCCAATCTTTTCCCTAGAAAACAGAGAACCTGTAGCCAAAATTTGATTGGTATAGTAGATTGTCTTTTCATACCTTTTGGGGTATATTCTCACGAAGGGTATTATAATAAAGTCAATAAACATCATTTTGTCTGGCATTTTGTAATTCTCATTATAATTTTAAAAAAAAGACCACAGTGAAGATAATGATAATTTATGTGCAAACATCTGTTTGCAGATGATGAAAATGTAGGGGAAATCTCAGAAGTTGACAAGATATTTCAAAATAAGTGAGTATATATAAATGTATGTATGTGTGTGTGTGTTTATACACATATATACTAGGTGACTTTACAGAAAGGTAAAAATAAAGGAAGTAAAAGGAAGGAAAAATGGTGGAAAATATGGTTCTCCATGAAGAACTAAACGAGATTAAAATACTGTAACCAAACAGAAGTGATGTCTATTTATAGTTAATATTTTCTTGGAGAAGAGATTCAGAAGGCACAACACATGGCAAATACTGAATAACACCACAAAAAGTGAAATTGACTATATCTTAGACATGAAACATCTGGTTACTGATGTGAAAGTCATTTCTGAATCAACTGCATTTTGTTGTCAGATAATCTTGTTTAAAACAAAGGTCAAAATTAACACTAATTGGAACAAAGAATGAAAATGGGTAGAAACTGGGACAGCCAGGTAGCACAGCAAGTAAGAGCACCGGCTCCAGTGTCAGGATGACCTGGGGATCGAATCCGGGCTCAGATACATAGCACCCACCCAGAAACACTTGGCCGTGTAACCTTGAGCAAGTTACTTAACCCCAATTGCTTTAAAAAAAAATAAGAAAAGAAAATGGGTGGAAACTGCATGAAATTATAGCTGCTTTAACCTGAACTATTTAGAAGCTTTTGAGACTGAAAAATGGGAACTGTATTGACCATAATCTTTCACACTTAATGAAAGTTTAACCCATATAAAGTTATTGGCCTAGGGAGTAGTAAAAAATGCAGATTATAATGTTTTTTTATCTTGCATAGTAACATTGGATCCTTAAAAAATACTTTGGAGGGGTGGCTATGTGGCACAGTGAATAGAGCACTGGCCCTGCAGCCAGGGGACCTGAGTTTGGATCCAGCCTCAGACACTTAATACACACACACACACACACACACACACACACACACACACACAAAACTGGCCATGTGAACTTGGGCAAGTTACTCAACCCTAATTGTCCTCCAAAAAGCAAAAAAATAAAATAAAAATAAATAAAAATACATTGGAAATTAAGTGATGCAACCACTTTATGCAACAATTTTTTTTTTCTTTTTGAAATGGAGAGACACAGAGACCAAGGGAAATACTAAACAGCTAAAATCTTGTCTCCATCAAAACAAGTGTCTTACTCCTTCATCTCCCAACATTTTTACATTTGTTTTCTGTGTGTGTGTGTGTGTGTGTGTGTGTGTGTGTGTGTGTGTGTGACTAGCCTAGGGTCACATATATAGAAAGTATCTAAACTTGGATTTGACTTCATATCTTTCTGATTCCAGTCCCAGTGTTCTAAGTACTATTCTATGTAAAACAATGAAGCTAATGAGATTACCAAGGAAAAAAATATATAGATGGAGAAGAGATAAGGACCCAGGACAGGAACCTGTGGGAGATTCACTGTTAGTAGTTTCAGAACAATCTAGAAAGAAATGAATATTGGTATGAGTAAAATAACCAGTCTTTAGGGCTTAAAATAGCCATGGCATAATGCATATGGCATTGATTTTGGAGCCAGGAAAGCCTCCGTTCAAGTCCCATCTTTGATAAAAACTGGTTATGTGACCTTGGGCATTTGACTCAACTTTTCACTGCTTTGTAAAACCATCAAGATTTTAAGTTTCAGAGAAAGTTCAGATATCTATTGATAATGAAGATTGCTTCCCTATTTGGAAGTTTCCCATACTAAGGAAATCCAGTTTGCTCCCTATCCCTAAAAGTTTTATGCTGATTTTGCTGAAAAGTTCTGATGGGCCAAAGGTGAAAATCATATTTACAGTAATGTTTTTGTTGATAAGGACAAGGCTTCCTGAGATTTTTTTTTGAAAAAAAAAAACAGCACAAATTTATTTCTAGGGAAACAAAATATGGTCAAGTTTTAAAGGCTACAGTTTTTTTTTCAAGTTATTCTGTAATTTTGAACTATTTCATAAAAGATGGCTATGGTTGATTTAAAAGGCAGAAATTACATAGCACATTTTTTGGAATAACTCTTGAGGGAATTAGTGGCATATGAGCACTAATGGTAATGTGGACAATTCCCCAACCACTGCACTGAAATGTTGCCCAGAGTTACTAATGTAATATTAAAATCATTCTTTAATAATGACCACAAATGGAGAGTTCAAATGTATTTAGGGCTTTAAAAATGCAAATTCATTGCTATATATTTATTTGTTTTGGTTTTGGTTAATTCTGCTTATGGGGCTGTATGCTGCATATTAGACTGATTTTCTTTCCTTGGGTTTTCATGATTTAAGCAGAAAAAAGTGCCTGTATTATTTCCTTGTTTTTGTAAACAAATAGATTCTGAATGTGACCAAATGCTAAATGAAGCTGATCACTTCTTGTATGTAACCAAAACATCTCACATAAAGATTTCTGTTTTTTTTTTAATTAAAAAAAAGATGGTTATTGAAACAACAAGATATTTGACTTGAAGGGAAAACTATCTAGGATTTTTTTCTTTATAGTAATTTACCCCTACTGAAAGACAGATATTGTCCAACTTGTAACAGCTACATACAAAAAGTTATAAAATTGTCCTTGGTCTTCTATGATAAAAGAAAAAAACTGAAATTACCCAATCAAATAAAGTAAACACGGATTTTATTCTTCTTGTTGTTGTTAAACACTGACAGCAAAATAACTTACTGGAATATAAAGATAAAAGTTGAATAATCATATCACTAGTGGAAAAAAGGGTTATTTCACTGAACCAGCTTGCTTTTTCTCCCCCCCATCTGCATTTGTTGTTGATCAAAATGAACCATCAGCCATATAAATAAAAATAAAATACATGTTACATCTATGCACTTTTATCAATTACTTTGTTTACAATAAAGGAATGGAGGAAAGAAATCAAAGACAAAAGAGAAAATTATACTGCAGTAGTCAGGATGTGGATGAAACAAATCTTAATTTTCTACTTGTGAATACATTGTTTGCCTTGGAAGCAGAATTCTAGTAGAGCTGAAGGCTTTTCTTTTAATAAATGCCTCTTGTCTATTGCTAGAATATCAATTGTATCTTCATTTTTCATATTCAACAATGCAAGTTTGTATTTTTCATTGACTGGATACCCATCAAATAAGGATATGATCTACCTCATTGACAAATCTTGTCATTCATAATAGGCTTTAATTAATTTACTAAGTGGTGGGGCCTTTTATTCTTAAACAACACCACTGAACCGTCTTGCTCTGCCACCTTCAAATTAACGTAGTCTTTGTTTTCAGTTGACTCCTTGCTTTGGCTTCTCATAGAGCATGGTGAGTTTGCTGTTTCAGGAAAGAGGAGCCAGGATGCTCCGAACCAAGGGAATAGGGGAAGAAGAAGTAGTGTTGGGGAGGGGGGGCAGGAAGAAGAAGAGCAAGAGGAGTAATAGGGGGAAGAGTATCCTTCATTCTTACCAAACCTTAATTTTCTCTACTGTTTTTGCATCATTTCCCCTGTGTGACAAAATAATTTCTCCCTTCCCAAACAAACAACAAAAAATATGTCAGTATTAAGATCACTCTAGGTGTTATTCACATGCACATATTATGTCAGATAATTATAGAAATTCTAGATTTGGAACATGTCTCAATAACCATCTATCTATTGCAATTCAATTTAGCTTGATAGGAATATAGACTGCAGTAAAAACAAAAACAACCTTAGAGATCCTCTCCATCAAGTAACTTTACAGATGAGGAAACTGAGCCCCACAGCAGTTACCAGGGCAGTAGAGATGAAAGAAATCCCTGATCTAAAATTCCAAATAAGTGGTCATCCAGCCTCGGCTTGAAGACCTAAAATGAGGGGAGCTACTACCTCCCAAGAGGTAATGGAAAAAAAAAATCTCTTTTCAGACAACTCTAACTGTTAAGGAGTTTCTTTCTTCCTGACATTAACTCTAAAATTACCTAATCTCAATTTCTACCCATTGTTAATCTCAGAACAAATGAGACAAGTCTGAACCCTTTATTATGTAACAGTTCTTCAAATATTTGAAAACACATAACATGACCCCACTGAATTTTCTCTTCTTCAGGCAAAACTGTTTCATTTCATTCAATCTGATTGTATATGAAATGGATTCAAGATACGTTAACCTCTTGGTTTCCTGCTTCTGAAAACTTTCCAGGTTATTAATGTCCCTCTTAAACTGTGGCCCTTAAAGTAGGATATAAGAATATAATAGTTTAACTTGGGCAGAGTATAGTGGGGTTGAATATATGATTAAATGTGAACACTAATCTTATTTCTAGAAAGTAGGCTTACTTCTGTTCTCTCAGTAGAGAGTTGGGTACTACAGGTGCAGAAGGTGGCAAACCCTGTCACACACTGTTGCATTTTTAATTGGTTTTGCTAACTTGTTTTCCTTTGCAAAATGATGGGTATAAAAACAAACAAAAATATGGATAAAAAAAAACAGCACAAACAATATCAACCAAAACAAATCCAGGAACCTTCCTTCCACCCTGTGGCTAACTTCATTCTAGAGATTCTATGTTTTTTGACTCTGAAAACTCCCTAACTTTAAGTCGTAAATCAATATGAAATGACAATAATAAAAACCCAAGTAAAATAGCTAGCAGATTTTTGCTCCATTTCCTTTTCTACTTTTGCCCAGTGACTTATCTGTAGAAAATCTATGAAAAGAAGAAAAGGAATGATGCATATCTAAGTATTTTTTCAATGGTTTTTCATCTAGGATACTGAGTATATAAATTTCATAAATGCTGCTTCCCAAACATCTGCTCCGGAAATAGCATATCCTGGCCATGGTTCTTATGAGTCTTCTGGCTGCCAAATGTAGCCTATACGTGGAAAGGAAGGCTGGCTCCAAACTGAAGTGGATAGGGAATGAGGGCAATGTACAGCAGGTTCAGGAGAGCCAGCAATGTGGGGGAGGATGGTGTGCCAGATTTTTTTTTTCAGAAGTCACCTACATATGTCCATTTGCTTTGTAATTGCAGTATGGTTCATTCTGTTACAGAGTCAGAATTACAAGGCAGGAAATGCCAAGTGACAAAACTTTCTCTCAATGACAAATGAAATGAGCTACAGATGGTGAAGCATTTCTAATCTTCCATTACCTGAAGTTATAAGTCTAGATGCAAATCACTAAATGCCCTTACATGAAACCACATAAAACATGACAGGGGAATTTAATATTTGAGCCAGTTAGTCCTCTCATCCCTGACCCTTCAAAGAAGTTCCAAAGAGTATCCTAGTATTTATATCAGTGAGAAAATGTAATTTTGCCACCCTTGGCCTGGAAGAGAAAAGCAAATAAAAAAAATAGTCACATAAAATATAAAGAAAGGTAAAGATGAATAAAGAGAAAGGAAAAAAAATGCCTTTGCATCCTGCAAAGCTCAGCAAAACTGTTTTGCTAAGATGAAGTATCAGTGGCATATGGAACAAGGTTGCATCACTTCCAAAAGAGTGATTGTATGTAAAAACATGCTAAAGCTTGAGAAAGGATATGATTTTACTAAAGCCTGGGAAATTATGTAGTGAGGCACTGTCTTGTGGTATAGTGTTGGAATAGACTAATTAGACACAGGGTTTGGTGGGTTGTTTAGCTTCTCTGAGCCTTAATTTCCTCACCTTTTAAATGGGTGTAATGCAGTATCTATCTCACAGGATTGACATGAGACTTAGATGAAATCATATTTTAAATTACTTTGCAAACTTTAGACCATAACTTGAAGATAATTATTATGAAATGATGCAGAGTATTTAAAAATAATTTTCCATTTTTTCCCTTTTTCCTTTAATTTTCTGTCATTAACACTGTTATGTAGGAGGAGTCAAAATGACTGAGTGAGAAGTAGCATTTTTTGCTTTGGTTCTAGTACAACAATCTACAAAACAAGCCAAAGAGAATTCTGATTGGAAAAAAAAAACCAAGGAAAAGGTCACAGTGAGTCATTTTCAAGTCCAGGGTGGCTTAGGTAGATAAAAGGAGATGTGTGGACACTAGGTGGGGGACTGGTCAAGAGCACAGAGCAGAAGATGTCAGGTAGAAATACCATGGACTCTGGCAGTTATACCAGAACATAGCAAGGGGCCTGAACATTTGGGCAGAAAAAGATCTCAGAGGACCCCTATATTAGCACTGGGAGCAGGAATGGGTGCTATTTGGCATCTCTGTTACCCATTACTCAGTTTTTGGTGGAAGGAGTAGTCATGAGGGGGCACCTGTGTAAAGCATAAGAAACAAACTCCCAAAACATGGATGTATAGCTATGATCATAAGAGCAGAATGGGGAAGTATTTCTAACCCTTAGTTTACACAAAAGCCTCCAGTGAAATAAACTGGGGCAGGAGAAAAACCAAAACAAAACAAGGGGAAGCCAACAGTTCATTTACTCTGTACTTGTAGAAGCAACCAGTGGGCTAACTGTGACTGAATCCAGCAACAGTCTACAGAAATTCAACCACACACAAGCAAACAGATCCAAACCAGGTTAGGAATTTTCAGAGAGCAGACCTGAAAGGCAATGAACAATCTTCTTCTTGGATCACACTATTTTGGAAGCACGAAAAACTTACACATATCTCAGAATGCATGATGGACACAGGAGAAGGACATAAAAGACAAAAGCTCAGGCCAGACATTCTGCCTCTTCTCCATGGTCACAGAAGAGAATAGAGCCCAATAGTAGCATACGATCCAAAGTCAACAAGTAGGCTGGAGAAATAAGCAAATACTGTTAGGCACTTATTTCTCTTGGGTAATTTCTTTAATTTCTAATTTCTGGTTTTTCATGATACGTTCTTCACTCGGTTCTCTTCTTATAGGTCTGGATATTCCTCCTTTATTGAATTATCATCTGTGCCCAGTCCTTTTCAGCATATATACCACAAATCTCTACTGGGCTTCTATAGCTTTTCTCTATAAAATACCCTCTTGGAAATCTTATTGGCTCTCAGTTTAATTATCATCAATCTGCAGATGACTCCACAGTTTACATATTTAGCCCTAGTCTTACTTGTGAGAGGTAGTCATATATCAACATTTCTAACTCAGAATATTGTAGGCATCTCAAACTCAACACATCTAAAAACAATCCCCCAACCTACATCTCTTTTGAACTTTCCTGTTTCTAATGACCTCATAATCTTTCTATTAATGCAAATTTATAAATTCAAAGCCATCCTTAATTCCTCAATCTCCCTCATCCCACATATCCACTAAGTTGTTCAATCTTCTTAACTATAACCCTTCAATTCTTGTATTCATTCCCTTTCCTTGATAACACAATCACTTGTCCTAGTTCAAGCTTTCATCACTTCTTTCCTGAGTAGTTGCAATAGTCTCCAGGTTTTCTAGATTTTTTAGTTATATGCCCTATTCATTGATCTCCTCTTT